>NC_058339.1:17449474-17752504 GCF_905475395.1 Chrysoperla carnea
GCAATATATTTAATCAATTTATTATAATAGAACATATTAAATATTATATAAATCAATATTATTAGAAATTAGCTAGCTTAAACATATAGTTGTTAATTGTAATTTCATAACAGCGTTTACAAATTTAAGATATAATTTAAATGAAAATTATAATAATAAATTATAGTTGTTGCGCGCAGAACAGAGCCAGTTAGTTATAAAATTAGCTACTTAACACAAAATGCTTTTTTAAATATTATGAGCAATACATATTACATAAATTATATGGCTTTTAAATTTGAATTTACATTTTTATGTAAATCTAATTGAAATAATGAACTAGTAATTTTTCATAAATTATTTGAAATAATTATTAAAACAGTTGGTATAATATTTAATAATTACATTCGTATTTATTATCGTAATGTTTCATTTTTGTTCGTAAAAGGAAATTCCATTCAGTTTAATAATAATTCATTACCTAACTAATTCTGGGCACTTTTACGTTTATTTATGAAACGGTTTTTATCCAATTATTTATTATATAATTTCAAGTAGTATTTTAATTAAATTTGATAAATATTTTTTGTTCAAAAAATATTAATACATAAAACCTTAAAGGTAAGCCCCAATTATACGATATAATATAATATACTTATACATTTTAAACGTACTTAATTACTAGGGATTCTTTGATTGGGATTAAACGAGAAAATTTAAAAAAAAAATAAATGGTTGATTTTTTTCGTATAACTTTTAGTATATTTAAAAATTATTAAGAAATAGAGTTTATCAAGGGGAACCATAAAATGCTCCATCTGCTCGAGAGTAAAGATATTCTAATAAATAACGAAAATATCAGAGTGTCTTCATCCTAAATGCGACACACAGTATAGGGTGCAATCCACTGGCGCTGCTAATTTGTTTTATAACTTACTTCTAGTCGTATCAAAACTGCATTTGTATTTATATGTTATATTATGATCATTTCTTTGAACGTCATATAGCTGAACGAACTAAGGCACGTGGATGTATTTTGTTATTTTAGTGATTACTTAGCTCGATTCCAGCAGCAATCACAATTTTTTTTTTTTTAATTTATTATTATATGTAACTTTTTTTTAAATCTATTTCATCTTTCTTATTTTATTTTATGATATCTCTATATTGCTTTAATTTGAGTTGGTTAGATTGAGTTTGCCGACTGTAAAGGAGTTAGTTGGGTTTTGAAGTTTTTAGCCCTTACGTTTAAGAATGGGACACTATTATAGAAAACGGTAATATTCTCGTAAAGTATATATAAAAGTGATGCGATGCTCGCGCATGTATTCCGCAGTTTTGCTACGACTAGAAGTTAGAGTTTTATATGTCTTTAAGTCGTTTCAGGCTGTAGTACTTGCATATAGAGGTGGTGTTACACTTCAAACAGTATTTTTATTCTCATAAAACACGTACTATTACCTACCTAAGTATATACCCTTACACATTAGAAAAAAAAGAAGGATAATATTATATACAAACACTTATACAACGTATATATGTATATTAAAGTATATACATTATACCTACTATTTTTAAACCTTTTTAAAATATTTATACGGCTGTTGAGATGGATAAATGTCAAGGAAGAAGGTAACAAAAACTGTAGATATAAATTTTTAATCTCAGATATGCTCACACTTCAGAATTTAATATGAACAAGTGAAAACAAACAATTGAGTTAATTTTTGAAATACCATGTATAGACTGTGTTGATTATTCTATCACATTACACATACATACATGTCACACATATATAACTGATATTTCCATATAATACATACTATACAATTTGCGAATAATTTGCGCTCTCACGGGTAAACAGTGATGTTTACGAAAACATGTTTCAAACAAAAGTTGTTAATTTTTTTATAAGAAGCATTTTTTACATTTAAACTTTTTTTCTATCTCTAATGGTTTACAAAATGGGTCCTTTTTACGTCCTTATCACGCTTTAAAAATTTCAGCTTGGTATCTCTTTTTGTTTTTGAGTAATCGTGATGACGGACGGACAGACGACAGACGACAGACAGGCAGACAGAAACCGCAATTGGACTAATTACGTGATTTTATGAACAACTATACCAAAATTTTGTTGGTAGCATCAATATTTTTAAGCGTTACAAACTTGGGACTAAACTTAATATACTTTGTATATTTCATATATACATGTTATAAAAAACAAAATCTTTTACAATTCAGATGAATTCACATGAAAAAGCTTCTACTTTAACACTTATTTTGTTTTTATGCTACTTCACCACTGTATAAAAAAATTTTATTTCACAAATTTCACATATGCGTGTATGGTACTTCAACATTCTACTTAATTCACGTAGATTTACTTGGATTCTATGAATAAATATTTCAACTTATAAAATTTCGATAAAATTTAGTGTATAAGGTAATTTTGATCCAAAAAGTAAAAAAAATGGGTGCATTTACTGACTGATCGAATAGTTTTTGAGATACGAACTAAAATCGATCCAAATATTGCGATATCTCAGAAACTCTGCATCCAATCATTCAATTAACCTGATTATTTATACTTTTTAGATCAAAATTACCCCATCCATCGAGTTTCATCAAATTCCATAACAAAAATTATTTTGCGTTTTTCTCGATTTTTTCAAAGAGGTAACTCCTTATAAAATTGCAAAAAATCTAGAAAATTTGTTTATCTCTAATTTCGATAAACATCATTATATAAGGCAATTTTGACCCAGAAAGTACAAAAATCGGATGCATTTGTTGGCTGGTCGAATAGTTTTTGAGATACGGACTAAAATCGATCAAAAAATTGGAATATCTCAGAATCTGGAAAAACCACCTGAAAAAAGTAACTGAATGTAACAATATTTTAATAATACTTTTGATTCAAATTTTTATTCATAAACATATAAAAAATTAACATTTTTTCTATTTTCGGATCTATTTTTCCGAATCTATTTTTACAACAGCTACATTTAATAATAAATTTCAAATCATTTTGAAGATTTGTCTTAAATCCAAAAAAAAGAAGATATGATATATTTTTTTAAATTTAAATTCTATTTAACAATGTGAATAACAATTTGAAATACTTTAATACCCAACTTCTTAGGATGAGCATAACCCACCTACCTACCTACCTCTTTAAGATGTAGGGGATATATTATTTTGCACATATATCTGCTTATTGTGTATACTTATATAAGTACCAAGTACCTACCTGTGTACAAACCTTACCCACGTATCTACCCATCTTCATAATATACATATATAATGCATTTATTTACAAGCTATTCAAAAAGTTCCGGTACAGTTAAATACCGGAACAAAGAGATTTAGACAAGAAAACCTTTTAATAAGAGCAATCACCATGCTTTTAAGTTTTGAAGAACATTTGACGACAAGAAGGTGTAAAAATTTTGGAACGATTTTTTCTTCAAAAGTTATATAATTGTACAAATTTTTTTCACAAAATTGGGAAGCTTTTGTAAAAGTTTAAAACTGTTATTATTTTTTTGTAATAATTTGTAAGTTATACACAGTTTTAAAAAAAATTTTCAAAAGAAAATCGAAAGCGATGATATTGATCGAAATATTGTTGCCACGAAAAAAATTTTGGAATAGGTGTTCTTAAAATTACCTAATTAGTCTATTATCAAAATGTCTGTCTATCCGTCTGTCCGTCTGGGGACACGATAACTCAAAAACGGTAAGACATATCAAGCTGAAATTTTTATGGCGTATTTAGGGCGTAAATGAGTAACATAGGTCAATTGCATCGTCTAAACCGTTAGAGATAGATGTTTAAATATATAAAAAATGTCCCATTTAAAAAATAAACAACTTTTGTTTGAAACATTTTTTCGTATACATCACTGCTTGTCTCGTCCCGTGAGGAGGCAAATTTGGACAAAACTTTGGTGTACATTTTCTCCGAAACAATCAAATAAAGGCATTTGCAGGTAGTTTCAACTAGTGGTCTTGTGAAAGATTTGCAAAAAAAGTTCTAGAAAATACTTTCAAAAACTTTCGAAATTTCCGAAAAACAAAGAAGCCACCATAATTGTGTTAGTTTTTTATACTTTTCAACATTCAACACTTTCTTTACAGGTTATTTAACAATTAACTCAGTCAATTGTTTGTTTTAACGTGTTTAGGTAAAGCAATACATTATAATATCACAGAGGAAATGTATCTTTTAAAAAAAGAATGTTTTAAAGAATACGCCAAGCCATTTTCGGGTACACTTTTTATGCAATCTGGATATTACGAAAGCAAAAGAGTATGAAAAAAAAAAGTTATTTTAAAATAAATTATTATATTCTCCTTTATACTTTTTAAATAACATACACAGAAAAAAATACTCTCAAAATATATTTAAAGTAATAAAGATGAAAATAACATAATTTAACAAGTAACAAATGAGTCAAAGAAGAGACGGGAAGAAAGTCTTTGAAAAAAAATGTTGAATTAATATTTAAGAGAAAATCAATATTAGGTAAATATATTTTAGTGTAAATTACAGAGCCTAACATTAAATCGAATTCGACATTTCGATTCGATTTTGAATAATATATTATTCTGGAATTTGACCACAACAATTTGTTCACGAAATTAATTAAGGGATGTGAAATTAAAATCGACACTTTAGACTTCAAATTGTCCAAAGAATACGCTCTTAAGCTATGTCCATCGAGTCACACCCTGTATAGTTTAACAGAAGTAGAACAATATTTTCCAATGTATCCGTCGTTGATCGTAAAGAGATACAAAACTTTAATACTATCACAAATTAAAAGCTGTTTGTTCAAATGTCCAAATAATAAAGATAGAAAATTTTTTTTTTCGATTTAAAACACGATCTTTTTACTTGACCAGAGCAATAAAAAGATAAAAGAAATTTTAAAAATATGTTTTTTTTTTTCATTCAAATAATACATAATAGCTAATTAATTTCCTTTCTAATTAAAAATGTTGTGTACTCACAGAGAAAAACAGAAAATCTTTTTAAAAGCAATCGTAAATGTTTTGTATTATGTATATTGTAAAAAATGTTTAAATTGTTTTTCATAATTATAATAGAAAACTTCTTATTAGATCTTTAAAATTAAGTAAAAAATAGAAACAGCATTGTATTAATTAAAATTTATTTAAATGTTAAACTAGAATAAACTTTGAAAACACTTTACCATTTGTTTAATAATAAAATATTCAAATAGTTATTTCTTTACTGTAATGGGAATCGGATGATCGTTTTTTCCGTCAGAAAACATAGAAGAGGCCAGTTTATTGACTATTTTTATATAAAAAATGCGCTGAATACGATCATGACAAACAATTTTTTTATAGAATCATGGTTTAATTGTTAAAAATTATGTTTTTAGCGGAAATTTTCATTATTTTGATGTTTTTGACTCTTTAAGAAAAACGATCCATCGTACAAACAAAAAATTAATAGACAAAAATGTATGTATTTTGACAAAATACGTCGTTTAAGTAATGGCGAATTTTTTAGCTTTAACCGTTCAATTGTTATTAACCCCTTCTGGCCTCTTAAGTTTTCTGGCAAAACGATGATTTTCATTTCATTACAACTAGCCTATATTATATTTGCTGCAATGCAGCTATAAAACAGTTTATTAAAAATTTATTATTGGCCTATTAAAATGGTAATAAATTCGTATTTAATTATATATTATATAAAAACTCATATAACAAATATTTCCATCTGCTACACTGAAATAGTGTAACATAAAAAAATATTAAAAAATTTTAAATAAGAGTACATAAAAAGTAGTTTCCTTGATTTATCTTCTTACTAGCAATCCAGTCCGGCTTCGCACGGGAAAAATTTTGCAGCCCGTAAAATTTTATATATAGTCTTGATTCATTGAGTGTATCAGAATAGGCAGGTGGCCATGAATTGAATTTCTTTCAAAATTTTACAGAAATTTTTAATTTATGGTTCAAAATAGTTTTAGATGGGATTTACATATATCTTTATAAATTATAGCTCATGTGTTGTCTGTCTGATGGGTGAGTTGTTATTGTACAGTTTCATTCAAATTTATTGAGTTGTTTTTGCGTAAAAGCGTAACAAACAAACAGCGTTAGAAACAACGTTACTTTAAGAACCAATCGATAGATTTCATTTTTGTTATCATGGTTAAAGAGAGAATTTTATGCCCTTTCAAATGAGGTATCACAATATAGGGAGTGTTATTTGATATTTCAAAGCTGGGGTGGCTGGGGTGAAAGCATGAAAGCTAAACTTCTCCAGGTGTTTTTTTTTTTAACTTCCCCGTCGATATCTAAATAGACGTGTTTTCATACAAAACAATAATCCAATCAGGTCAAGAGTTTTTAAGAGTGGATACTTTTGAAATGATCACACGGTATATAAAAAAATAAACAACTTTTGTTTGAAACATTTTTTTTTGCTTTACCCGTGAGGATGCAAATTAGGTTAGAACATTTTATAATATGTAATTATATCAGTTGTGTATGTGTGTCGTTTTACACGACTGTGGCTATCTAAGAGTGACTATCTTTCTTTACTTAATGACGTTAAAAAACAAAAGAATGCTTAATCAACACTGTCTATACATGGTATTTCAACAATTAACTCAGTCAATTGTTTGTTTTAGTTGTTTTATATCTCATTTCAATTGCTATAATTTGGTGAAATATTCATTCATTTAAGCCTTTAAGAAATTCATTAACTTTTTTTTCATTAAATATTATCCTTTCTAAAAAGGATGACAGCCAACACCTCGCCCATGCAACGACTTCCACCTCACAGTCACAATATACAGTAAAAGCTCAAGATTGTGGTACAGGTGGTTATATATATATGAAAGAGACCATTATAGAAACAATTATTTGAAATTTAAATCCCAAGTGATATCGTATGGTTCAGGTTAACTTTATGCGAACACTTTACATGTAAAGTTTTTGAATGAAATGGTAAGAAAGAAATTAAATATTTAAGAGAAGAAAAACCTTCTAAAAGCTTCTTAAATTTCTTCGTTTCGTGTAAAATTTTTCAATCGTCCTTTATATAAAATAAACTTTATTTTTTGTTTAAAGTAAATTGTTTTTCATAACTCAATGAATAAATTATAAAATAATAAAATACAAAAAAATAAAAAATAAACATGTTTTTTTTATCTTATTTTTTCGGGTATAAAAACTTTACATTTACCTATCGGGGACATACCTATACATTGACGCAAGCATGTATCAATATTATAAATTTTTTTGTGGATAATAAATGTAATACATAAAATATATATACCACCATTATTAATATAAATTTTTATAATAAGGACACGAATGATCGCACTCGATAAGATATACAAACAGTAAATGAAATTTCCAATTATACGAAGTGTTTACTGAACTATTACCACGTTTCCAAAGTTTCTTTGATAAGCATCTGTGCGCCAGGTTGGCGTCTCTGTAGAGAGCCATCACGGGACGGTTAATGTAATTCTCTGGATCTATTACAGCTAGGTTAATTTTGTTTAGTCATAAAGTTAAAAAATTCGATTTTTTTGATAACACAGGCAAATTTGATCCGATCTTATCGGAATTTTTTTGAAACCCACTAATTTGAGGTCATTCTTTTCAGCTGTGATGTCAATTTTTCACTAGCTATCACTTATGTGCTTAATTCAGGAACTAGGACTCCACATTCTTGAAACCTATTAGAGCTAGGTTAATTTTGATTACAAATTTGAAAAGTATGGCCCAAATTTAGTAAGATTACATACGTGGTTTATCAAAATTGGATAAAATTTGAATGAGATAGAGCAAAATTAAATTTTTTGAATTCTGATGACGTCATAAAGGTTAAAAATTCGATTTTTTTGATAACACAGGCAAATTTGATCCGATCTTAATGGAATTATTTTTTAAACCCACTAATTATGGGTCATTCTTTTCAGCTGTGATGTCAATTTTTCGCTAGCTATCACTTATGTGCTTAATTCCAAAACCATGGCTCCACATTCTTGAAATCTATAGAAGCTAGGTTAATTTTGTTAACAAATTTGAAAATTATGATCCAAATTTAGTAGGATTACATACTTGGTTTATCAAAATTTGATAAAATTTTAATTTAAATAATCAATCAAAATCTATCAAATTTTCAGGAGTTGATTTAAACGTATTTAAACTACAGTTAAACCTGGGTAAGTGGGAACTGGATAAGTGAGAAAACTCTATAAGTGAAAGTAATAGCCAGGACCTGTCATTTTAAGCTCCCAAAACCTCTATTAGCAAGAACCAGAACCTCTGTAAGAGAGAGTCGTTTTTCCTCAGGTACCTCCGAAAGTGAGACTGCTACTTTTCTATACCTCTATAAGCGACAGTCGTGCTTTATTTATTTATATTATTTAGGAGGAACTATATTTTACCATCTTACATATTTACTACATACGTACTTGCTGTGACTTGTTATTGCTGCGTACCTCTATAAGAGAGAAACGTTACCCATGCACCTGCATTAGCGCGAAACTCAGGTTAGTGAGAAACCTCTATAAGCGAGAATGAGATTGTGCTCCTTTGAAGTCTCGCTTATCCAGGTTTGACTGTATATAAAAAAAACGTTTTACTGAAAATATGAAACTTAGATAATATTGATGTTTCATTGAACAATATGTATTTATAATAGTTTGTAAATATTTAATTCAAATATCAGGTGTATCATCATACATACATGAAATGCACTTAATAATATAACTATTTTAGTTACTTTTACTGTACTATAAACTTACTATATATAGTAAGGAAACGATTAAATATTTATCAAACAATTTTTATCTAAAGAGATGTTGTATGCATTAAAACTTTATATGTAACGTATAAAGTTTTTGAATACGAAATTGAGCTATTTTAAAAAGAGACATTACATCAACAGAATTTCAAAATAAATACCAAGAAAGAAATTGTTAAGAATATGTTTGTTTATAAATAAATATCTTTTTCTATTAAACGTTCTATTTAGGCCGATTTTTCGGTTGTAGGTCAGAAGTTGTTTTAATCTTTGGAGGGGGGTACTCACAAAATGGACCTGAAGAGTATACTTCTGAGGAATCCGTCGAATAGAGTTATTAAACAAAAACGGCTGAAATTTTTGTTTTGCTTCCTTGTAAGCTATATAACTCGTAAATCTTGCTTTTAAGAATGCAGGTGCTAAGGAACTTTAAGGAACCAAGCTTTTCTTGCAAATTATTGCAAAAAAATTCGAAAAAATGCCTAAAAACACTATTTTTTTTATTCACTTTATTTATTTGCAAATAATTGTTTATAATAAAATTGATCCCTCCATCTTCTAGCTGAAACTTCAACGATCAAATTTACAATGCATAAGCCTTCGATACAATGCTTAAATCCTTATTTTCTGGGAAAATATTGCTAAAAGTTTTTATGGTTTTCGTAGATAAATAAATAAAAACCAACAGTTTAGCTATTACAGGTGTATTTCCAATATCAAACCAATCAAGCCAACATTCTGAAAGTGAAATAGATTCTTCCATCTATTATATGATTTTGTATTCATGTATATAAAAGGTGTTGCAAAATTAAAGCTCACAATAGAATCGAGGCTAGGTCAGCATTGATTCGTCAATCATTTCTCATTAATAAATCGAGAAGTGGTTTTCCAACCCAATTGCATCGATTAAGTTGTACATTTCTCGATTGTTAATTGAATGAATTTCTTCTCTGAATAATTTTACAGGAATGTGTTCCATGTTCCATAATTAACTCTTTTATTAGCTAGGTATCTTTGTATCTATCTACAGAATTTTCAAACGAAATTGTCATCAACTTCAAAACGTTGGATTGAATTGAAACTTCGCACACTTTTCAAGAACCGATGACAATACATTAATTTAAAACAGATCTGCGCTGACGGATGTCTTTGAAAGTGTCAGGCTCTAATAAAATTTGGTATTGAAGGATACGATATTGAACCCAGCCATATTCTTGATAATATCGTAATAGTTATTAATTTATTAGGAATCCTAGAAATTATTTTACTCTTATTTTTACCCATACGATTGAACTAACAATGCAGTTGAATTCTCTACGGATATTCCTTAAAAAGAAGTCAAATACATGATATTCCCGTATATACTTAAATAAATACTTCTGCGGGAAGAAAATATCTTACGATCAGGAAAAAGATAGACGAATGAAATATTTATGTTACATAGAAAATGTGCCACACCACTAAGAATGCAATCTCACGTTTCAAAACAACACAACCGAGATGCTCACCGACTTATAAAACCAATACAGATATACATTATACATGTAAGTATATATAATATAATTTATTGAAATCTAAGAAAATACTAACGACCATTATTTTATAAAATTTACAGCAAGCATTTCATATTTAATTATATCTGGTTTATTGGTGCCTATGTTCCAAGACTAAAAATAAAGCTTCTAAAAACACTTCAATTTTCAAATATTAACTGTGACCTTAAAATACAACCAAAGGTGAAGTGACATAAGGAGGTTCTTCGCTGTGATGGTCCGTTTTTAAGCATTTTTTGTTGATTGTTTTTGACGAATAATAAAAAAATTGAAATTTATGATTTTTATCATTTATTTTATATTATTTCAAAATTGTGTATAACAATTTTCAAATGAAAATTTTCATTACAAACGAAGTTATACCACTCTTAAAACAGCGTCCTCGAAAAAAAGGACGTTAACTTCCTCCACGGTTTCGAATGATTGGCTTTTTTGTAGTAAAAATCCGGCATTTTAATCCAGAAGTCTAAATACATGAAATGATCTAAAATCAGTTGAAAATATGGATTTTTGGCAGCCGATGAAAAAAATTTCATAATTTCAAATTTTTGTTGCGAAAAAAACAGAAATACTCGAAATTTTTGAATGATTCTGGGTCATTCCATGCGTATACATGTGCTGAGTATAAATTTCAAGTAAATCGGTTCAAGTAAATCGGTTGAACCGTTCTCGAACTATAATGGAGGAAAGTTTGAAAAATACATTTGAGATATTTTTGTACGCAGCATCAATATATTTAATCGTTATAAACTTGGGACTAAACTTAATATACCTTTATACTTTGATATATTTCATATACTTATACCTACATGGTATAATAAAAATATTTTCAAACATGTAATAATAATTATATTTATCGATAAATATTTTTGAATTCGCCATAAGGACGTAACGGTTATTATATCCGATGATATACAATGCGTCATATAAAATGGATCACCAAGTGTAATGTAATTAATAATAAAATATAATGTATGTACACAATACAAATAAAAATCATCAATCATGCTTAATACATAAGAACAAAAAACATAGATAAAGGACCGCGCACATTTAACGTTACACTTGGAGTTTGGTTGAATTTTCATGAAACTGTTGATACAAGAAGACAATGTCATCCTGATCAAAAGTTCAAATGCGCGAAACTTTTTCAAACCATTCGTTTTGGAATTAAAGCTCTTAAAATAGCTTAAGTTTTCTTATAAGTTTTGTAACTTATATATTATTTCTCAAGATTCTTTTTCTGTGGCTTTGCAAGATTTACCTTATTTCTTTATCAAATTCCATGATTAACCTCTCATTCTAAAGCTTACCGTGCTGGCTAAGGGCGAAAACTATAGACCCACTAATATTTATAATTATTATTTACTCATAGAGTTATTTTCAAATAATTTTTATCTTGTTGTATGTTTTTCATTTTTTTGGAATTGGGTTTTTTTTATAGCAAATCGACAACAAGTCACACTGAATATTTTAAAAATAGAAAAAAAAGCACAAAATGATCCTACAAAATGGAACATGTGCATAATCAATCATTCAAACTAGCAGAAAAATCGAAGCAAATCTGAGTAAAAAAAGTAACCGCCAGATTTATAATATAAGAAGATACGATAGAGACATAGTTCGAACAAGGTGTCCCACGACACTTCTCGTTTTTTTTACTTTATATAACGGAGACGTTTTATAGGTATTATCGTGTAAGATTAACCCATAAGTAGGAGACGTTTCTAGGAGACGTTTCTTGCCCTTATATTCGTTATTATTGGACTTATATGTTTAGTAGTAAGTTACATATATTCAACTACAATAATATATACTTATCATTAATTCATACTGAAATCCTAAATTCGGTTATTTTCCGTAAATCAGTTCAGTTTTTTCTATGTAATTTACTAATTTATACAGATATTTATAATTTTAGAACGCAACCATACTAATAAAATAGAATAGAATTATAGAATTATTTATCATAAAATAAAAAGCAGCTAAATTTTAAATATAATATTCACATAAAAATTTAAAACCAAAAATAAGAATTTTCTTAGTTAGTATATAAAACAAGGTATCTTTAATAAAAAACAAGAACATTCATTATGAAGCTTTGTAAGAAATTTCATTTTATCTGTTTACTATATGCAGCTTTAGTTTCATCTAAGACATACAAGTTGCCTATATCTCAGAAAAACCATATTTACAAAAATAAAATTCTTAATTATATTAATACATAATTATATTTAAATTATATAAATTGCGGGTACTTCCTTATTTAAAATAAAAAAGTGTCAATTGTTTTTTAGCTTGTCAGAGGAATATTAATTTTATTATTAAAAAAAGAAGTCTATGCTGCTTAAGTAGCATATTAAATAGTTAAGTAAGTACTTAAATATGTTTATATTATTTAATATTGTGCGATTCTTAGTATAATGGGCCTCTATTATGATTATAATTGTCTTTTTAATTATAATCGATTATTATTAATAGCAAAATTATACAGAAATGTATTCAGTAATCATATAATAAATAAATATTTTTATTTAAAAATATATGTATGTTTTTAAAGACATCAAAAAATTTAACTACTTCTGTTTTGTTAAGCTCAAATTTAACCAAGGCTAAAGTAATACACTTTCAATAAGTTTTCAAAACAATCAAGAGTCAAAACATTATTTTTGTGGCCAATTTTGGCGGATTTATTAATGTTACTTTTATTTGAGTTTTAACATATAAATACATTGCCGAGAAGAAAAACTTAATAATTTTAGATTTTTAATAAGTTATTTACCTTTTATCAATTGCAGTGATCCATTCCGTAGCCATAATTAACAGCCAATTACAAACAACTTATAAAATCAAAAATCAGTTTGTGTTAATTAATAATCACACAACAAAGCACTTTTGAACAAACAAACAAACAAAAAATAAACAAAACTAAAAGAAAAAATTTAAAAAATTTTGTTTAAAACACAATAAACATTGCAAAACTTAAATCTTAAAAAACTGACATTATTTCTTTACACAGTCAATCTGTTTTTACTTCTTTTTTTTTTTGTAATTATATTTTATGCGCCTACATATTTCTTACGTTTTGGGAGACCGGTTCACCTACAAGCGCCGCGAAACTGCAATAATAAAACATTCAACACAGTCTCTTATTTTGTAATTCTCTCTAATCATAGGTACATGTATATAGAGATTGTTATATAGCTTGGTATGCTGCTTATACAATTTACATTGTTAATACATATACATTTTTACTTTGTTGTGTGCGTTTAGCGACAATGTGCGGCAAATGAGTGAACTACCACAACTGATATCAAGGTGCTATATTTACTACGTTTGTAGCATTTATTTGTATAATATATACTAGATACTAGATAGAATACTTGGGATAGTATAGAAATATGGATATAGTAGCCGTATACACAATATATAATACATATAACATGATATATTATGTGAACGAACATGCGCGTATTCACTAGACTTATTTCTTATGTGAAACACACCGATATTTCGAACTGGATGAATTTATTTGGAAAAAAAACCATACACAGGTGTGATAGCTATCGTATAGGTATTCCCGTATTATTGTTTTATTAACTCAACTAATAACGTTATTTATAATTTTGCGCTGATTTGTTTTTAATAACAGAAATATTTTTTCTTCTTGCTGTCGAGTCGCTTCCTCCATATTTTTATTAACAATTCCTTTTCGATTTGTAATGTTCATACCTGTATGATCACCTGTGATGGGTCACATTTTTTATGATACTTAACCGAAATCTGATCTTTAAAAACTCAGCCGACTATAAATTGACAAATAAGGCCGATTCTTAATATTTTGGCTAGCGTCAAGGATGATCGACGAAAATTTTTACATATCCATATACCGATTTTCAAGAAAAATTCGTATTTTTAATTGTTTCATTAATATATAATATCTGGATGACCGAGCTTCGCTCGGTTATTCGCCAATAGATGTCAGCAAGAGTCATATTTTTCACTTTATTAGACTACTCAAACGCCTCCTTTTTGTTATGTTATAATTTGCATTGTATTTCATTAACTACGTTATACACCAATAGATGTCTGATGAATTTTTCATGAAAAGACGGATAAAACAACATTTCTGATAAATGAAACCTAGCTAGATCGACTTATCGACCCAAAAAACCTCTACATACTCATTTTCATGAAAATCGTTGGAGCCATTTCCAAGATCGTTGATATATATATATATATATATATATATATATGTATATATATATATATATATATATATATATATATATATGTATATATATATATATATATATATATATATACAAGAATTGCTCGTTTAAAAATATAAGATTTATATATACTAGCAGATACCCGCCCGCTTTGCTGGGTAATTTCTCCTTTTTAAAGAAAAAGACTATCACGTTATAGTTCTCACTTATCCTCCCTTTTGTTCACAATTTTATGGGGTTTAATTTTTTGGTGGGGAACTCTACATTTTGTGAAAATGAAGTTTTCTATAGGTCCATTAAATTAACCTGATTTTTATACTTTTTGGGTCAAAATTACCCCATCCACCGAGTTTCATCAAATTCCAAAACAAATTTTTTTTTGCGTTTTTCTCGATTTTTGCAAAGGGGTACCCCCCTTAAAAAAATTGCAAAAAATCGAAAAACTTGTTTTATCTCCAATTTCGATAAAACTCAGTATATAAGGTAATTTTGACCCAAAAAGTACAAAAATCGGGTGCATTTGCTGACTGGTCGAATAGTTTTTGAGATACGGACAAAAATTGATCAAAATATTGGGATATCTCAGAAACTCTGCATCCAACCATTAAATTAACCTGATTTTTATACTTTTTTGATCAAAATTAACTTATCCACTGAGTTTCATCAAATTCCAAAATTTTTTCAAAGCGGTCAAACCTACAACACTCATTTTAACTCTTTAAGGGATTAATTGCGAAAATTCTTTCTTAGTGCACACTTACGTAACTTAATTAATTAAGGAACAATTGTACAAATTTTCATTCTTCATCAGTCAGTTTCCATTCTTATAATATACAGATTATTATCTGAGATCACTGTAACTAAAGCAATGGCTTATATGGAGTACTAAATATCGAAAAATTCCAATATCTAATTATATGAATAATAAAATTTCATTTATTTACAGTAATTTATTAAATAAATGAAAATTATAAAATGGAAATGAATTTTATATTTCCATTAAAGTAGTTCATTATATTTGAATTTCTGCCAATATTCAGATAATGAAGCATGCGCATTTAATATATTAAAAGCAGTGGCAAAAATGAAGATGGCCGATGGAACATTAAGTTTGCGGAGAAATAGGCCTGGTACTAAAGCAAAGGTTGATAATTTTTTTAAATATTATTATTATTTATCACAAAGTTTATCCATAAACAATAATAATACTTTGCATGAATTTTATTTATTTATAAAATGTCATAGACAATAACCTATACCAATACTTCTGTCATTGTCTACATTGACAGAAGAATGTAAAATAAAACTTATGCAGAATAAATGTAAAAAGTATTTTTTTTATTCGTTATTCTCTTTACTAGGACTTTAGCCGATGGCCTGATGAACCTTTCGAAGAAATGGACAGCACTCTTGCTGTTCAACAATATATACAGCAAATGATACGTAATGATCCATCAAATATAAATTTTATATTATGCATGCCAGACGCTCAAGATGAAGGTGTTTGGAAATATGAACATTTAAGACAGTTTTGCATGGAGTTAAATGGCTTAGCAGTTAGACTTCAATCAGATTGTCATCCAGATATTTGCACTCAAATGACTGCTACAGAACAGTGGATATTTCTTTGTGCTGCTCATAAAACACCTAAAGAATGTCCAGCTATTGATTATACAAGACATACACTTGATGGTGCCGCATGTCTCCTAAACAGTAATAAATACTTCCCAAGTCGGTGAGTAAAAAACATTTAATTCGATGTTTTCAAAATTTGATTTGCGACCCATTTTATCTTATAAACACATTTTACTTCGTAAATAGGCTAGTTATGAGCACAAACTGCGCTATTTAATTTAAAATTTGTTAAAAAATTGGTTTCCAAATTTAATATTCTGTTCAAATTGTTTAAAGATGTACTTAACTACTGTTTTTGGGGTGCAAAATTTGACAATGAATTATGAACACATGATGTTCATATAGTACTGCTCAAAATAAGCTTATTTAGCTAAACTTGGGTTTGTTGACATTGTTTTATACGGCAAAAAACCCACATAGAAATTAAGTTCATCATCAATCCGTTGGCGTTGAACGTGGGGTTTTTAGATTTCAAACTCCCCGAATTTCTACGTCCGCTAAAGGATTGAAAGTATTGAATTTAGATTCTGTAAATTGTGTACTACAACAATGTAATTTTTGGTCAGAATCGTGGAAATTCGAAAGATTGTGAACAATCAAAATATACTGATCGATTGGAAATTTTATGCTTAGCAACTTTTATTCAAAGTTTCTTTTTCCCTTAAAAGTACAATTTAAAAAACTAACAAAAACACGGGAAATTGTACATTGATAGAGATTTTAAGATAAGAAAAAGTTTATAAATATAAATCTATCGACAATTTAGCGTCTGATAACTTTGGATAGACCTATTTTTTCTCTAAAATCCATGGTTTTCGAAAAATTAGCTGGCATACCCGTTACTTAATATTCGGTACATACGGTTTGTTACAGCTTCTACCATTTTTCCTAATCTAGAAATAATATCCATTTTAAAAATTCATTAATTTTGAAACGCCACTGTTAAAAATTATTGGGATATGAAATTTTTTACGATTGTTTCAATATAATCTAGTTCAGAAAACACAGATTCATTTAACCCATAATTAAAAATCTTTTTTTTAACAAAATATTCATTAATTTTACAGAGTCAGTATTAAAGAATCATCTGTAGCAAAATTGGGATCAGTATGTCGGCGAGTATACAGAATTTTTTCACATGCATACTTTCATCATAGGACTATTTTTGATGATTTCGAAGCTGAAACATATTTATGTCGTCGATTCACACAATTTGTAACAAAGTACAATTTAATGTCTAAAGATAATTTAATTGTACCAATGACTGAGGAGGAAACAGTTGGTGAATCGGATGCGTAGTTAGTAAATAAATTTTCAAAAACTGTTCCAGCAGCCACTCAAAAATAAATTTCTCGTGTATATTATCGTCTATGTCGTTTACTAAAAATATATTTTACTGGGATCGCAACTATCCTAACAAGACACTAATGAACATTCAAATTCAAAATCATCTTTCAAACTACGTAAATTTTTTCCAGTTTATCGTTCAAACAGCTGTTAAATCGTAAAGTACTCAGCAAATAATATGTGTTAAATTTTTTAATTAGAAATTGAGTGTGCGTTGATTAGAAGTAAATCACTGCTGGAAGATACACATTAGTTAAAACTATACCTTAACATGAATTAAACATTACTTAAGACCGTACAATTGATTAGGAGTTTGAGGAGAATTGAAATCTCGTTGAAACCAATTAAAGGATATGTTTCGATATACCCTCTGAATTCAAATTAATTTTAGTAAAAACGAATACTAAACTAACGAAACAAAAATCTAAAAATCTGTTTTTCAAAAATTAATGTTCGAAATTATCGTTAAAAACTCGCGAAAATGGTATTTATTTATGAGGTTCTAAATGATATTAATAGGGAGGGAGCAAAATGGAAAATACTGGCTGCATAGGAATGACAACCAATTATACCTCCATGCCTTAGAATCTACGGCGTAAGGAACTTATCACGTGATTGCAATATTCTAAACTATCCAAAATATCGTAGCCCAGAAAATTGACTTTATTTTAAAAAAAAAATTACATTTAACGTGTAATATTTATGTTTTCATCCTGGATTTGGAGCTTTTTTCCTTAAGCTTACTTGCGTTATAAACAAAAGTCTGTGTAGCAATTAGTTATGGTATTTCGAACTTACTACTTCAAGCTTTCTTAAACATAAAATCTTGTTTACTGTAGGAATGTCGAAAAAATATCAATTTATCAATATATTTGTTTTCGTTTAAATCTATATTGAATTTCAAGCGTTGAAAACATATCAAAATTGATATTTTTTTATTTACTTTGGAATTATATCGATAAATAAAAATTATTTTTTATAAAACTAACTCTAGCATGATATTTAAACACTTTTATTTTATTATGAAAATGATAGATAATCGAAATATCTTTACGCTATACGTAATACTAATATTTTTGTATATAATCGATACTTTTTAGAAACCCAAATTCAAATATAAAATATTTACTACTTTGAACGATAAATTTATAATTTAACTCTTAACTAACTATTGCTCTTGCCTTAAATTTGAATTCAATGTGTTCTGCTCAAAAAGGTATTTTCAATTCACAACTTGATAAGAAACACTTAAAATATAGCGATCAGACAATACTCATAGCGTATATCGAAACTTATCTAAAGTATAAAATAAATACCACGTACATCATTCCGATTACTATCGTGGTTCTACTGTTTTGGTATTAAATATTTTTATTTATAGGAATATTTAGCTTGTGAAAAAAATTATATTTTATTTTTCAATTGTTAGAATTATTTTTAAAAAAAATTAATCCGTAATAAGGGTTGTACAATTCTTTTAAAATTTATCTAATGTATCTCATAATTCCTTATTTAATTTTTGTGCGTATACTTAGAAATTTCCAAATAATAATCGTGGCAAATTATCTAAAATATATATTATAATATAAAATTTAAATAAACTTTATTTATTTAACTTGGATAAGTTTAATTTCTGTAAACTTATTTTTTTATACTTATTATTT
The DNA here is from genome assembly GCF_905475395.1 of Chrysoperla carnea. Lineage (NCBI taxonomy): Eukaryota > Metazoa > Arthropoda > Insecta > Neuroptera > Chrysopidae > Chrysoperla > Chrysoperla carnea. Next base: position 17,468,694 of record NC_058339.1, read on the forward strand.
ACAATAATTTGAATCAAGATTTAAAAAATTTTACCCACTGTTTTGATTTTTTATGAGCACTGTTTTCAGTTCATAATAATAGTTCAAAAACGGTAATCAAGTATCTTGTAACACCTCTAAAAATTTGGTAGAGATAAGCGCTAAAGTGTATTTACGTCTAGAATTCCTTGTGCAGTTGGATTATACTTGACATAACAGCTTCTTTCTCTACGAAAATTTTCCTTGGTGAGGAGTTTCACGAGGTCCGAAAAATTTGTCCGATGGGGACAAATTTAAAGTTAATAGATATTCATTTTGGCATTAGAACGATCATTGAATAACACATATCAAAAATATTTCGCCTGACACCACGTTTGATTCAGTCTCTGAAAAAATAATTTTTGCATTTATTATTCATTTATCCCTTTTAGAATAACAAAAAAATAGATAGGCTTCTATTTTAAGCTTATTCATGTAAACAAAAATTTTTCGAACTCCGTGGAAAAGAGAACCTACACCATTAAAGATAATTTTCGCAGAGAAAAAAGTTATTAAACTAAACACAATGAAGCCACATAAGAGTTTCTGTATGTAGTATATTTATTTATCAATGACATCATATTTTGCCAGGCACCTGGTCTATTTTTTTTTCTTAAATTAAATTTGAGAATTATGAAGCAGATTTTAGACTGTTTTTTTGCAGTCTAAAAGTTTTCTAGGAAAAATAATGGACGTAATAAGGACGGGACAGTCGCATGAAGGGAATACCATGAGCAACGGTTTCAATGTGTGCGAATATACAAAACTTTATAGCATTTATATATTATCTATCCTTATTAGCGAAAATCAAAGCTTTAGATACCTTATTACCGTGAGCTTTTGTATCATGCTATATTAGCTTTAAATCAGTCAATTTCTAATATTAAATTTCTTAATAAATCAAATTTTTGTACTCTGCTCTGCATTATTTAAGAAATAGATTTTTCGTTAATAATGTAGATTCTAATACGTTTTTATGCTGAAAACTGTTTTTAGTTGTTAAGCAGAAACAATATTAAAGAAGTATAATCAAAAAGAATTCAATGACTGAAATAAATTTATATTTTCTGTAAAATAAATGAAACAGTGAAATGGATCTTTAATGTATGTTTCTTTTTAAATCTTTTTGTAATCTTTACTGAGTAAAGAATGCATTTTCTTTCAAAACGTTGTATGATTATGACTTTAATGTAAGTCCACCGCAATTGTTGTCTCTTTTAATAAAATATTTAGAATTAATTGTCGATATTTTAATATATTCTTTTGTTTTTGACTAGCTTAATTATAAGTACTATCATTTCTTGTTTTATACCCACCTTCTTGTATTTATCGATTGTTAAAAGAAGCATCGATTTTTGAGATAGATAATGAAGTGTGGAAAATAGTATTATACGACCCTAGGCCAGAAAGTTGAATTTACTGGCGTGTGTCATACATCCCAGGGCATCCAACATTTTGGCCGTATGTTGTATAATATTTTTCTTTGTTTTCTAGCTGAAAGTACGCTCTAATAATCGTTTAAATGACGTTTGAAAGTTTGCTTTGATAACAATGTTTCTAAAAATTGCAAAATTATCAGATTGATTTTTACACAAAATGAATAAATATACAAACTTTCATTTTTGAGTTCACTACTTAACCGATTTTAGAAAAATGCTTCATTATCAGCTAGTTACATGGGCTGGATATCATTTTCAAAAAAAATAAGATTCCGCGCTAAAAAAGGCAAAATCCATTAAATAGTTAACAAAAGGGGAGGTAAGTGAAGGTAAGGCAAGTGAAGACTATAACGCGGATAATTACTAATTATTTATTTAAACAATATTCATGCAACTTACCTTTATAAAAAAAAAAAATCACTTTTATGTGATTTATACAGTTTCCAGTATTTATAAAGTGGGATCATCAGAGATCTCCATGTTATGAAGTTGGTAGTTCAATCGAAAATTTCCTGCCAAGAGTCCCACCATCCTTCTCAACTATGCTCTATCAAATTTCAGGCGAGCACAGTATGCCCTGCGCCAAGTCAGAGCAGGTGCTATTTAAATACTCGTCTAATCAGGAATGATGAAGTGATTTGATTCTATTAAAAAATGTACTAGCTTGGTGATTTATACCAAAATTGGTTGTAGAAAATGGGTATAAATGTTGGCGTACAATAATAGACAGTAATTTTTTGTTGCCAGCCTGATATGTTAAAATACCGATTATTAAACATCCAAAATATTGGGAATATACACGAACAAATAACGCATGTTGTATCTTTTATAGTACAGGAGTTGGATTCGGGTTGACCTTCGCCCCTCTGTTTACCGAATGAAATTTATTTTTATGAAATGTAAAAATATTCACAAATATCCTTGTAATAAGTTGCCTAAAAAATAAGGTAAAGACTTCTTTTCTTTTAATAAATATCAAAACTGAAAGCTTGTAAACGTTATTTTTTTTACCAACAGTAGAGAACGACAAGATGCGATAGTAGAGAACTACAAGAAGCAGACAACTCTGCTCTTGCATATTCCTTATGGTTTTTTACTTTCGAGTAGACCAAAAGTTGTTAGATATACAAATCAGTAAAAATTTCATTCGGTAAACAGATGAATGTAGAAAACCCTAATTCGGCTCTTAAGACTATTCGAAAAACTCTTCACTTTTTTTAATGTGTAATAAAATAAATCAAGTATTGAATTATTGGATTTTATTATTCATAATTACAATCCGTAGTATAATTCTACAAAAGTAATATTAGATAAAGTCACTGGTTCTAATATTCAGTGACTATTTTCATTATTAATGATCTCAGTCAGCATTTACAAACAATAAAACTTTTACAAAAAGACAATTAGAAATTATAACATGTGTATAATAACAAAAACTCCCTCACCCACAATATTGTCAAGGCAAATATCAATGATATAAGGTTAGGACAAAACATTTTATATTTCTGTTTATACATACAATAATCTGTTTTTATTTTCTCAAATATATATTTTATATTTTTTTTATTTTATATATAACTCAAAATACAAAAAAACGCACCACAAATTTTGTTAGAGCAAAGATAATTTTAAACAATTCTTCGTTAACTATTTTATTTAAATATATCAACCAGGTCCAAAAAAAAATTTCCTTTTTCAGTAGCAGAGTTATAATTAAAATTTAAGTTTACCACAAAATATTGTAATCTGCATAAATTCTGGGCTAGACTAGATGATACATGAAATAAGAAATTGTGCCAGTAATTTTTATCTTTCAAAAGTTGTGTTAGCGTAAATAAAATCAAAAACAAAATCTATTTCATATTAAACCCGGCTACTGATTAAACATATATAGTGTGTCCCCGGATAGAGGTAACTATACTTGTAAATTTTCTTATTTTGCATTTTAAGAAAAAAAGTCATTCTTTATAAGAAGTTTTGCTTATTCTGAAAAGTATGTAGGTATATTTAAAACTTCTTAATAATGTACAGGGTAGCCAAAAATTTGCAATCACTATTTTTATTTTTGGTAAAATTTTATTTATCAAAATTTTCCAAAACTCCATATGACTTATATGATAATCAAATCCGATAATAGTATTGAATTTCTCCACATAAATTAATTCATTTCAAGAGGAAATTTTTTATCAAACATTGAATAATTTATAAATTAAATTAATTTAAGAACCAAAATAATACAAACGAAATTTAATTTGTAAATCATGCATTAACCTAGTTAATATATTGAAAAATGAAAAATTAATATAAATCGTTACGAACAACGTTTACAGGTTAATAAATACCTGCCGTCACCTATAAAATGCCGAATCAAAATCATTTCCGACAATTATGTGAATAGTAAATTAAAAAAATGTACATGAAATATCACAGAATATTTTCATAAAATTTCAATGACTGTTATTAAAAAAAACCTGTAAACGTTATTATAGTTTTTCTTTGTTTAAAATTTTATTTACGATGTTATAATTACGAGTGTGTATTGTCAGTGATGGATTTAGGCCTAGGCCCGGGCCTAGGGCGGCAGAATTTGAAGGGCGACAAAATTTATGAAATGCCAAAACTTTAGAGTCACAAAAAAGTAAAGACAATTATAATCCAATTCATTAATCTACTTCTCAATCTGTGTGGGTAAGATGTTAATTTTTTAATCGATAATCGATCAATGATATTCTTTATCGAGTAATGTTCTTTACTTTCTGTTCCTTTAGTGAGATTAATAATTTCATGTGTATGAAGCATTTTGAAATTATTTAATCCAAATAATTTCTCAATTTGTTTTTAGTGTGAAATAAAAATACCGACGATTTGTATGTCCCTGATTTAAAAAAAAAAAAAGTATGGAAACAAAGAAAAAAGTATTGAATGAATATTCACGGAATCTTCGAGATGTTTATCCGAATGTGGACATTCCTCTCCGTATTTTTTTGAGTATTCCGGCTACAAATTGTTAAGGAGAAAGATCTTTTTCTACTCTTAAAAGGGTAAAAACCTATTTACGCGTAAGCATAGGTCAAGATAGATTGAATGCACTTGCATTACTGTCTATTGAAGCCCAAATAGTCCAAGAAATTAATTACGACGACATAATTGACGTTTTTGCCCGGACCAAAGCCAGGAAAAAGAAATTTTCAAATTGATTAATATTAAAAGAAATATGAATTATTTATCTATCTAAAGTTTATATATATATTTATCTGTCTTGTTTATCAGTAATATTTAAAAAATTATATTTCAATAAATTAAGTTACTTTAAAATAAAAAACTGGATCAAAATTAATGAAATTCATTCTATCAAAAAGAGCGGCGCATCGAACGGGGCCTAGGGCGGCAGCAAGCCTAAATCCGTCACTGTGTATTGTGTATGTGTGGAGAAATTATTCTCATTTAATATTGAGGACAAAGGCACAAACATTGCACAATTTGCACCGGCCTCATGTTATCAGTGTCTATTAAAAATCAATAGTTCTGTTCTAAACAGAATCAAATAAAATATTTCATAACAATTGCTCGTTGTTTTATGAAAATAAGTTCGATCGATAATAAAAATTAATTACACGATCAACTAAATCTATTAATTTCAATTTTTAATTCGACGATTTATAAAATTTATTAAAATACCTTATATAAACCTAACTGCAAATATTGTTTTTTTTATATTTTTGATTATTTATAAAAAATGTTTGACCATGGATCTATAAGGCTTTATTTTAGAATTTGTACTTACAAATACGTATAACAGTAAGTTTCGAATGATATTTGAAATAAAAACTTAGGAAGTACAATGTTTTTTTAAATTCATAGATCCACTATAAATAGACACTGATATAATAATAATTATAAATTATAAGTTATCATGATAAATTTTTAATAGTTCCAGTAGCAAAGTCCAAGTACATAGCCGGGCCGTATCGATATGCAGCAGGCAGTGAGGGCAGAAAGGCGCAGTTTTTTTTTTTTGATTTTTTTTTTAAGATTTGTCATTTTTTAATACTACGTTCATAAATTTGTTCCAACAATTATATTAAATACTAAAAATAATTCCATATACAAATTATGATTGTAGACCGTTTATTTATCGATGCCTATTTAAAAGAAAAAAAAAAGTTACACAACAAAACCATAGCCAAGTTGAAGAGGTCGTTATAATATTGAGGGGTACAATTTTTGTTTTTGTAGCTAAAATATCTATTTTATTTTTTTTTTTACTAAATCCCTCTCTCTAAGATAATCAAAATTATGGCTAAAGTATACAGTTTTAAAAGAAATAAACATCTTTTATCAATAAATAACAAAAATTCGTTAAAATTTTAAAAATAATATTTAGATGAAACTTATAGTTAGCTATAAATCAAAAATGATTTTGTTAAAAACTGTATGTATGCATTGATTATTTTTTTTGTTGGATGCATAGGGAACTTTTATTTTTAAAATAAATTCTTAAAAAAGCAAGAGAGTATTACTTGTCAGAAACTACATTACGGAATCAAAAAAAACAACATAAATACAATGATATTTTTTTGTATTTCAAGTGAAATCACCACGTGTACCAGCCGTGTGTATATTTAATTTTTGTATAATTTTCAATTTTTTTTTGTTTTTATCAACATGAAAAACAAAACTTCATCGTATTAATATTTTTGTAAGTAGTACTACTAAATAACAAAGTGAATTATGTAGTTATGGCATAAAAAAACGAGAGTGGAGGATTTAACGACGTAGTCCCCAAGCACCAGAGAATGGTGCTGATTGTGGTGGTGTAGCTTCAGTTGGTGGTGCTTGAGTACCACCACGTGGACCAAATGATGGAAATTCTTCAACACTTGCTGTATTTGGAGCTTTTTGTTCCCATGGTGCTCCTTTCACAACAAAACCATTACCAGCTTCACCACCTTGTTGAGAACCATTTGTCTCTTCGCGATTAGAAGATGGGCGATAGCTTTCCCTCATTTCCGCTTCAGTTACATCTTCCATCTATATCAGAGAAAATTGTTATAATAAATTATAATTATTTAAATATTTAAAATGAAATACTTACATATTCTTCTTCTAAATTAAGTAAATGATCTTTTGCTTCTTGAACATTATCGTCAGCACCCATTATAACAACAAGATTAGGATCTGGGTCGTCAGAACGAGGGAATTTAATGTCAACTTTATAATCATCCATGATTTTACGAATGTTACGACCACGAAAACCAATAAATCTTGAATGGACTCGTGCATCTAACGATACTTCTTCTCTGACCATATCATTCTAAATAAAATAATTTATATTAAGTTAAAATGAATAAAAATTTTACATTTCTTGAATGTTCTTTAAATTGTAGTAACTATTATTTCTAACAATAATTATGACCAATAATATGGGGTTCAGTTCTATTACATACCAATTCATTAACGATCTTCATAATATCGTCTTTTGCAGCATGCGTTTTCTCTTCATAGCCAGTTATTGTTATGATACGTTCATCGGGATCACCTTTCTTTGGGAAATTTATTTGAACATTGTGATCAGTACGTATTTTAGTAATAACTGCTCCACGTCGTCCAATAATTTTTGAATGAAACTCGGGGTCAACTTCAATTTTCAATTCAAATGATCTTGCGAGACGATCTTCACGATCGGCAAGCAATTGTTTACATTTTTCTTGAATAGCTACTTCAGCATTTTTAACATTAGCAGGCGTACCGGTGATCTGAATAAACAAAATTTAAATTACCTATTTAATTCTTAATTTTTTGATATATTTTAAATAAAATATTAGTCATTTCAACTTATAAACAAATATACAAATACAAAATAATTCGAAAAACATTTTTGGAAAAATATTTTTTCTTTACCTTTATTATATCTAATTTTTGGTCAGCCGGCGAAAGTATGATATGAACATCATATGTGTCCATTAACTCACGAACGTCACGTCCTTTTTGACCAATAATTGAACGATGGAAGTCAAATGGCACAGCTACCTCAATGGTAATAGGAACTAGATCTAAAAGTGCTTGTTTTGCTGCAAGACAATTAGCTTCTTTACCATTAATCCTAATGATATCGCAAGGTTTAACAGCATTTTCATCAATATCTCCATTTACTTGACCTTCTTGATACGAATCTACAAAGTAAAATTAATAATTACTTTCAAATTAAACAAGGGATTATTCATAAACCATGTGACCGGGTCAAGAGGCGGTACATAGCGAAAGGGGTGGGTCCAAAGTTGGTAGAAGTAAGCCTCGTAGTTTATAAACACTCCCCAATCAAAACATTAAAAAAAATTGTATGAATTACAAATCGAGAGAATAAACAAAATTTAGCATAAACGCTTAAGATCGACGGTAGACTCACGACCACTAAAAAAGGTCTTAATTGATAGGTTTTTATTACAGGGGGTGCTTATGTTCAAACTGTCTATAGGTGCAAAATTTCATAATCCACCTCTATTTAGCTATTATATAATAATAAATTCGTGAGCTATTATTTATATAGATCGTAATTAAAGATAATTTAACTGTTTTCATGTACACTTAAGTTTCTCATTACGTGATTTCTCCTAATGTTTTTAATATTCGTGCAAAATAAAAAAATTAATGATAAAACTTATTTTGTAACTGTCTATCCTAATATTGGTTACAGTGCCGACCTTTATTTTCCACGGTGGCGCAAAGATCTAACTATAAAAGAGTTTTGGAATCGATACTTGTAAAAAAATTTATACTTTCGAATTTTGAAATTTTATTTTGATAGCTTTGTGTCCATTTATTCTACGTTTCAAGGACTGAGAGTGTCACCAAATTAGTGTCGAGTTACATATTTTTCTGAAGGCCAGAAATCAGGAGAATAAATAGAATTAGCTACTCCTTACTGATTATGACTACATTATAATCAAAATAAATATTTATAATACAAAAATTTAGTATAGTTACCTCTATCCGGGGACACACTGTATATTCGAATGAATTACTTGCAAATTTAAATTTAATTTGAATACTAACCTTGAATATCTTTATCTGGAAATTTAATCATAACATCAAATTCAGAAGTTATTTGTTGGACTTTTGATCCTTTAGCACCCATAACAGTACGATGATGTTTTTGAGGTATAACACAATCGATTGTAACCATTGATTCTAAGTCAGCAACAATTTCTTGTATACGTTGTTTGGCAGCTTCAATACAATCTTTAGCTCCTTTCAACACTACCCTATCACTTTCAACATTTGGTCGTGGAAAACTAATTGATACACCTCCACACTCTTCAGTGATGCGGTGTAAAACTTCACCCCGCCTGGCTACAAAGTGCTTATGATGTTGAGGTTTTACAGTCATTTCGCTTTCAACAATATTATCCTAGAAATTATAAAAGTAAGAATAATGATATTTGAAACCTTCAAAGTGTAATTTGACTGGATAAATAGCTATTTATTTAAAAAATACGTACGATTTCTTTTATGGTTGACTCAAGTTCCGCTTTTGCTTTAAGAACAGCATCTTGTTTTCCAATGATTGTAATGACTTCTTTATCTTCATCCTTATCAGTTGGAAAAACAATTCGTGCTCCAGTTGCATCACGAATCTTTTTGATACTAGCTCCATTTTTACCAATTAAGAATTTATGATGTTGTGGTTTAGCACGAACTTCAGCAGTGTAACTTGATAATTGCCGTTCTGATGTTAATTCCAATAATTGTTGTTTTGCTCTCTCAACATCATCTTTAGGACCTCGAATACTAACCTGAAAATATTTATTATAAAAAATAAATTCAAAAGATTTTCAAATGGCTCCTTTTTAAAATCGTAGCCAAATTAGAAAAGCCAACTTACTTTATCACTATTACTTTCGGCAGTGGGAAATTTGATAGTAACACCACCACAGTCTTCCATTATTGAATGAATCAATTTTCCACCAGTACCAATAAGGGAATTATAAAATTTAGGTGGAATAGTAATTTCTTCGTTTACAATATTGGCAAGTTCAACTTGAATTTTTTGAATTCTATCACGTGCTTCTTCAACATTTTCTTTTTTCCCTGTAATTGTTATAACATCGCTGTTGTCACCCTCAGCAGGTAAGTCAATTTTCGTTTGAGTTTCATCACGAATTTTTCGTATATTTGCTCCTGCTTTACCAATAACAAACTTATGGAATTGTTTAAATATTGGAACATCCACAGAATATGATACTTCATTCAATTGTTTGGCACGTTTTAATAAGTATTTTGAACATTTTTCAACTTCATCTTTTGGTCCACGTAATTTAACTAAATCGGGTTTATCACCTGGACCGGGGAATGCAATTGCAACTTGTGGAAATTTATCTTTAATTTCTTTAATGTTTGCTCCTTTTGTACCAATAATGCTTTTATAATGTCTTTGATCAATGACAACGTCTTTTTGTACTTCGTTATCTAGTTTATCAATCATTTCACAAAGTTCTTGTTTCGCCTGTTGAACACCTTCATGATTACCTTCGATTCTAATAATGTTGGTAGCATCATTTTCGGTTATGTTGATCATAACACCAGTTTCATCTTTCAGCCTATTTACATTTGCTCCACTTTTTCCAATGATATGTTTACAATACTTTGGATCAACATTTAACTCAACGAATGTGAATTTCGATACTAAGTCATTTACAACACTTTCAATAGATGCTCGAGCTTTTTCAACTTCTTCAGGTTGGCCTTCGATCTTAATTTTATCTTCTGTAAATTCAACTCGTAATTTTTGGAAATCTCTAGTTAAATCTTTAATATTAGCTCGTTTTGGTCCAATAATATATTTATGAATCCATGCCGGTGCTTCAATAATTGCTGTTAGACCTGAATTTGCCTTCTCATACACTTTACTTAATGCTAAACCCAATTTATCATGAGGACCTCTTAAAGTAATTGTTCCAGTTGCCGAATCGCTTGGTGGTATTTCAACACTAACATTAGTTTCTTTTAGAATTTCGGCAATAGTACTTCCACGATGACCAACAACATATTTATGTTGTGCTTTTGGAACTTCAACTGAAACCGTACCACATTTTTTCACCATATCTTTATGAATAGCTTCAATTTTTGCTTTTGCTAATAAAACACCTTCCTTTTCACCAGCAATAATAATTTCGTCTTTTTGTACCGAAGGTGGAGGGACATTAATTCGAGCTCCAGTTTCAGCAATCATTGCGTTTAAAGTTTCATTGTAGGCCCCAAAAATAAATGGATGATAAATTTTTGGAACGGATACACGTTCAAGTGCTTTACGGGATTGTTCTTCGGACCAAATACGTATTTCATGTTCTGCCTTTTCTACACCTTCTTTAGTTCCAGTTATAGTAATTATTTCAGAACTTTCATTGATATTTGGAACGTGAATTTTAGTTGCTGTTTGTTTTTCCAAATCTTTAAGTCGTTGTCCAGCTTTACCTAAAATAACTTTATGATGTTCCACTGGAATGGATAATTGCTTACTAGCTTGAGTTTGGAAATGGGTTAGAATTTTTCGGCGTGCTTCTAACACTTCATTTGTTTTTCCAGTTACCAAAAATGTTAAAGATTGATCTTTACTAGATGAAATTTCAATGTTTGCGCCGGTATCTTTTGATATTTGATAACATGTCCGTGTCGATTCACCTTCACCAAATTTATCGCTATGGTCAAATTTGCGTTCTTCATAAGGTACTCGTACCACTTGAGTAACCGAAGTGGATCCAACACGCATTTTATTATTCCATTGTCCTTGAGTATTCACATTTGGAACAGGGGTTACAGATTCCGGTAATGCCGGAAATAAGTCGTCGTAACTGCTTGCAGGGTTTTCATATGACGTAGTTGTTGTTGTAGTAGTAGTAGTAGTAGTTTCTTCCATCACTGCTTGCTGCATATTGATTGGGATGTCCTAATTCGTGCCAAGTCCTTACAGTAACACTGTAACAGAAACATAAAAACATTTTTAAAACTTTAGTAGAACAAATTTTAAATTCTTGGATTCATTGGATTCTAAGCTCGGCGTGGTAGTACTCCTAAAATTGAGGGCCTTCAGACGTCGATAATTGTAGGGTTTTGCATTACTATAAAAACGTTAAAGCTAACATTTATCGCATCAATAAATAGAACTATCACCAGTGTAACGAAATTTAAACATAAAAAGAAATGGAATGCTAAAAAATAAACTTCTTACTTTTAAACATTCATTCTTATTTTTTAAATTGAGCATGTCAAAATTAATATACGAAAATTGTGAAATCGATTTAATTTACTTAAATAATTTTAAATTTGTATGGTAAGACAGAAGCCTACAATTATTAACTTTTGATAATATTTGTTTGTTATTTGGTGACGAGTAACATACACTATGAGAGTCATTACTGATAATGACTATATGGTAGTCGAAATACATATTTATATAATACAGAATTGATCTAGGATATTGGGGGGGAAAAATAGAAATTTAATTCGAAATATCTTAGAATTCTCATTTATTATTTTACCATAATTTATACACCACGATGTAGCAAATAAATAAAATTTTTATTATCAGGATTTAATATATTTAATTCGTTATTCTCGGCAAGTTCTATAAGATTATAAAGTATATTATTAAACTTTTCTGCTCGTGCAAGTTTAATCGAGTATTAAAGATATAATGAATCCATTTAACTGAGACAATACACCGTTGATTCGCTTGTGGATCTTTGGCTGTCTATAATTCTACGCATTAAACTAAAATTAGCTAATTTAGACCATTTTTGAGCAGAAGTAACTCGAAAAATAATTAGTGTAGTGAAATTGAGAATGCTTAGGTATAAAATCAAGTGAAAAGTCTTCAGTGAAATAAATCAAATTGAATTTTTTTTCTCCCAAAAGGCTCTTTGTCTGGCTCTCCATTTTTTTGTTCAAATTCTACCACCTTCATTATATTTAGATAATTGCTTTTCAAGTTATTTGTACGCGCAAAGAGCTTAAATCTTCTAAATTTATTCGGGTAATTTTAGTTTCTTCATAACCAACAATAATCAAGAGCCAAAAGGTCTTAACGAGGAATATTGTAGCCTCATTTATTAACTTTAATCGTGTTCTCTCTCATGCGTTAATTCTTAGATGCAAACTTTCTGTTAAGTCTCTAAAAGTCCAATGATTGATTTCGATAAAAATACTGATATTTTCAGTTGAAATCACAAGCTAAATTTATAAGATTAAAGATTATTTTATCTTTTTTACAAACAAATTTGCGATAAATCGCAAACCATTTAGCAAATATTTTACCAATTATTCAAATAATTTTGGAATGTCATTTAAAAAAAAAAAAAAAAAAACATTGTTATCATAAATTCATTATATTCTTATCTTAAGGTTAAACATTCGTAAACAATTAAGTTCACAAACTTTACATGATAAATTTTACTGACGATAAGTAATTTGAAATATGAAAAACAAGGACTTTTCATAAAGGATGAAAATAACAATGGAAATTTAAGTAATTATTACTTTAGTGTTAAGGTATTTATGACATGCTAAATAGGCAGGGTCGGATTTAATCTTTTGCCGCCCCATGATTGAAATATCACTCAGTTATGTAGTTTTGATATCTTTAAAAAAAACTATTGAGTCTCTTTGCACTCATTGTAGAACGTAAGTAGTTTTTAACCTTTTTCTAAAAACGATCGTTCTGCACTACAGTTTGTTACAGCTAACGTAATAAATATTCTATTATTGCGATTTCTACGTTTGGAAGCTCAGTGTAAAGGTCGTTTGCTCGCAAAAGTTTCAGAAGATCGGAAGGTCAATTTTTTCCTATCGTTTTTTCAGTGCAATAAGCATAGCAAAAATACCCAAATTTAAATTTTATGATTCCAGAAAATTAAAAAATCAAATATTACCATTTCAAATCTTCAAAGAAATGAATTAATTAAATTTTTTCGAAGACAAATTTTCACTAAAGGTGCCAAAATTATGATTTACAGTATTTCGATTTGACAAATATTGTATAAGTCGAATTTCTTGAATTATCTATTAAATAATGTATGATTAATTAAAAAAATAAAAAATTTCCATTGAGAAATTTTGATGACAATAAGAAAATTTTATTCCACTTGCCAAATTTTGCCGCCCTGGGCACTAGCCCCGACTGCCCCTAGTGAAAATCCACCGCTGTAAATAGGTACACTTCGCCATTAATACGTAAGCAAACTTTTTTTCAAATTACGACGTATCGTTTTATTAACTATTATTAACATAAAATTAGTAAAAATTATCATTGTAATATTGGATGAAAGTTTAATGAATAATCTAATCAGATTTAAGTAGTAATGGTGAAACGTTAACCTTTAAAAATTTTAAACACCAATTCTTTTAAAATCTTTTCTAAATTATCAAAATTATTTTTTAATTGTATATGAAATAAATTAATTAATTAAAAATTAATAAATTTATTAATATCAGAATTTCTATATGTAAGATAATAAATATTGTCTGGTAAAAGCATATGGTAATGACACGTTGCTATAAAATTTTCATATGATCTAAAAAATATTTATTCAAGACTAAAATAAATAATCATTCATAAAATTAAACAAATATTAATATAATTTTTGTTAAATTCAAACAATATTTTGAATAAATATTTTATAAGATCAGTTGACGTGTCACCTTCGATTTGACGTGGAAATTATTAACTTTTGGTACTTACTGTACTGCATATACAAAAAAAATCCGTCCTAATTATTGTAAATAATTCATGAGGATTCCCAGTTTCCTTGGAATGTCTTTCTGTAACAAAAAAAAACCGGATAAATATCCCAAAACACTTTTTTTTAACTACAACACATTGCAAATATAAACCTCACGTACCGACTGCCAAGTCTAAAATGTGGAAGATTGGATTGCATGCGGACGCAGAGTGGAGTTACTCTGGTAGAAAGAAACAGAATCTGTTTCAATCTATTACATTGTCTTCGTCTATTTTTTTTTTTTTAAATTATGATTATATGCGTTTTTTATTACATTAATTCAAACTTATTATTTTTAATTTTTTTGTTTAATAAATTGTTTATTCGTTCTTTTAACACAATAAATTTTTTTTAGAGGTTTTGATGGTATAAAATATATTTTCTTTTTATTTACAATCAATATGACATCTTTTGAGTTTAAGATTTTCGCTAATAATTAAATAATGATATTCGATCAAAGTTGCCTTAGTTCGGATGTCAATAATGATTCCAAAAAAATTTATAAATTCTTTTATTACATTTAAATTTATTCGAAGAATAATTAACCTTTTTTTGAATAACATAAGTTTAAAAACACTTTTTAAACTTTGTAAATATTAATGTGTTTCTAATATTTTTAAATTCATACGATTGCCTACGTGTCTCATGTTCAATTCGATTTAATAAAATATAAATAATTCGTTTCGAATTTCGAATTTATAAAACGTTTTTAATATAATTCTTATGTTTATGTTGCAAATCTAATATTTGATGAATTTGAAATGATATTGTATAGGAGACGACACAACAATCGAATATAAATATTATCGAAGATAATAAATGAGAACTCTAGGATATGTCGAAATAAATTTCGATTTTTGCCCCAATTCCTAGATCAGTTTTTTGTATTTTTAAAATACGTATTTTCGACTACCAAGTAGTCATCATCAGTAAGAATTAGCTAGTGAATGTTACTCTTTGCTAATTTGGTGGCGGACTGCACTCCGCCACCAAATTAGCAAAGAGTAACATTCACTAGCTAATTCTTACTGATGATGACTACTTGGTAGTCGAAAATACGTATTTTAAAAATACAAAAAACTGATCTAGGAATTGGGGCAAAAATCGAAATTTATTACAACAATCGAAGTTGATGTATAGGGTGTCGCGCGAATTGAAAAAGCTTCGTTGGAATCCTTCTTATCTGTTATTCAAATTAACCAGCCATCACTTCAAATGTTTGCTAATTTGAAACATTTAATGAATGATATGTAATAAAACAGAAATTTATTTTTCATACATAACACTACAAATACAATTATTATTGTTGAAATAACAGTTATCTTCTGTTCGTTTTTTCCTCAACGTATCTATCTTCACGTTCCATACATGTAATTGTTCTTTTACAAAATTCTTTAAATACATGCCCACATTTCTCGGGAGTGATTTCTTGAACTGTTTCCCTTAACATCTATTCTAAATGGTCTACATTTCTTATCAGTCCTTGATATACCTTTTCTTTTAAATTGCTCCAAGGGAAAATCTATTGGGGTTAAGTCGGGAATTCGAGCTCGCTAAAAAATCATTCTACCATGGACTAATTCCTCTATCAAGCTCCACTTCTATCAAGCGACAAACTCTAGCGTTGGCATTTTTAATAAACTATAGAAAGTTTAAAAAATCAACAAAATTTTTCCTTTTTTTCGTTATACCTTGCATATTACATATATGCGTGGTATAAAAACTCTAGTCATGGCTAAAGAAAGCAGATTACTAATCTGGCTTAAATTGTTTACTAAATTAATTTTTGTTTGAATACGAAATTCGCATCGAATCTGAAAGAATGAATAAATGAAAACACAAAATATGTTATTAGATATTTCTTTTTATTTTGAAAACAATTATTTTTAGTGCTTAAAAAATATAATCAAAACTCGATTCTCGAATTAAGATATTAATTTTATTGATTCTGTTAACGATAGTTTTGTATTTTTTATTTTTATACTTATATTTTTTTTTGTGAATTATTAATAAATCAAATGAAATCTTTTTTTCACACATTTTTTCTGATATATGATAAAAGAAATTTACAAAATACATTTTCCTAATTGTAAAATTAAACTAAAATATCTACTCTTATTTTGTTTGTTTGGATTCTTCAATTTGTATTTTCATTAAGTTTTCCTTTAAACTGTTGAATTTGAGAAATAAAATTTATATTCCATGTAAAAGAAATCAAAAACAAGATTTAAAAATAATTATTTAAAACTTTTAAGTTAAAATTTAATATTGTCAAGGATTTACAAAATTCTTGTATTTAAAAATACGAGTCAATTGTTTTTGATATTAATGAATTCATCGGAATAATTTAAGGAAAACTATGCTGAGACATTTTCTTATGTAAAACTTAAATTGAATAAAAAATAACTTATAATGGCATAAGAAAAATCACAAACGAAGAAACATCATCGCGAGAAAGTGAATGGAAAACGTAAAAAAATCAGATAACAAACGTTTTCGTTATGGAAGAAAACGTTAAGTCTATTATTTTACACATCACACGTTTTGCCAGTCACGGCAAATTATTCATAATTATTTGGTTTCTTTGATATAGGCATCTAATTCTGCGTCTAATTCTTCCGCCGTTGGAACTGGTTTATTTTGATTTCTAGCACCTCGACCGCCACCACTTGCTGCACCACCACCGCCTCCTCGAGGACCTAGACAGATAAAAAAAAATAAATGAAACATTAATTTTGAAGATAATATGAAAAAAATAAATAAAATTTGAGGCATTACGGATAAAATATTAATTTATAAAAAAAACGTATCACGCCTGCTAATGTTAAAAATGCTGAAGTAGCTATTCAAGAAAAATGTAAACAATTGCTTGCCGATCGTGAAGATCGTCTCGCAAGATCATTTGAATTGAAAATTGAAGTTGACCCCGAGTTTCATTCAAAAATTATTGGACGACGTGGAGCAGTTATTACTAAAATACGCACTGATCATAATGTTCAAATAAATTTCCCAAAGAAAGGTGATCCCGATGAACGTATCATAGCAATAACTGGCTATGAAGAGAAAACGCATGCTGCAAAAGACGATATTATGAAGATCGTTAATGAATTGGTATGTAATAGAAATTAACCCCATATTATTTTTCCTAATTATTGTTAGAAATAATAGTTACTACAATTTAAAGAACAGTCAAGAAATTTCAAACCACTACTAGCACAAATGAAAACGAATAAAATCTGGCTGGGCCCATATACCCAATGAGTGTTGAAAAATGTTTTCATACTTTTCGACTATTCCAAAATAGGGTATTATCGTTAGTCAAAAATAAATCATGAAATTTGAAAAAAATTAAAATTTATGTAAAATTGTACTTAAATATTCTGATTTCGAGTCATAAAAGAAAGCACTTTATTCTTAAAATATTAAAATTAAAAATCGTAATTTTTAAACTGTATATCACGTGACCTAAAACGTGGGTAAGCCCTGCTGTGATGTCATAGCGGTGTGAGTCATAGACCATCAGTTAATTCAGTGTAGACAGCTGGGTATAATATATACATAGATAATAAGTATTTATATTTATTATAATCAGATGTCTATGAACATATCTGCCAAAATTATTTGTGTTTTTTCGTATAATGATACCCATATTACGTCATCAAATTGGATACCCGCGTTTGTAACAGTTTAAAAAAGGTTTAAAATTTAATTTAAGTTTTTGGCAACAAATCGTGTGTATTTTTTCGAAATAAATTTTTGGTGGCTTTTTATTGCCAAAATCACCATTTTGAAGTACTTTTTCAAAAATAGTGGAATACCCTATTTTTATACTGTGAAATTAAAATACATTTTTATACAGTGTGTCCCAGTATAGAGGTAACTATACTTGTAAATTTTCTTATTTTGCATTTTAAGAAAAAAAGTCATTCTTTAAAATTACACTCTCGTATAGTACATGTTAATTGATTTATTATTATTTTCTTTCTTACGTTTTTTTTATAATTAGAGCTTTTGTTCAAATAAAAAATGATGCTATAATTAAAGTACACGGATCTTCTTGATATTTTATATAAAGTCATAATTGTTAATTTCGAATAACTTTTCTTAGTAACATTTCGCCAACTTATAAAAAAGAAGGGTAGTTTACCAAAAATAAAAATAGTGATTCCAAATTTTTGAATACCCTGTACATTATTAAGAAGTTTTAAATATACCTACATACTTTTTAGAATAAGCAAAACTTCTTATAAAGAATGACTTTTTTTCTTAAAATGCAAAATAAGGAAATTAACAAGTATAGTTACCTCTATCCGAGGGGGGGGGGACACTATATATTTGATGAAGGAAAAATGTTAACACAACATTTTAACAATGTTAAAATTCACACAAAGTATGTACACTTAAAAATTGTAACACTTTATATAAATTGAAAACCCACAAAATTATTTTAAAAACATTGCACCCATAATGCCTCAAAAAAAACGGTGCTTTGCACGAAACCAACCTCTTGCTTGTCTTTGTGGTTGCTTAGTATTTCTTGGTCTAGCTTGAAAACTTTTTCTTTCTCCTGCACCCAAACGACCTCCTCTTAATACGGATGGAATATCGGATGTTGTAAGTTGAATGCTCATTGGTCTTCCATCTAATGGGACTCCATTATACTGCTTCATTGCCTTTATTGCGTCAGCTTTTCTTTCAAATATAACATCAGCTGTACCCAATGATCTACCAGATCTATCATAATGTACAGCGGCATTTTTCAATGGTCCAAATTCAGCGAATAATTCTTGGATATCCGAATCAGAGACTCCGAAGTCTAGATTTGATACTAATAATTTAGTTGGACCAAGACCGGTAGTGGCAGCAAGACCTCTGCTTGCAGCTAATGCTTTTCGAACACCAAATCCATCGAACATATCATGCTTCCAAGCACTGTTAACATCTCCCTGCACATACATACATATTCTACGTTAAAGAAATAAAAATTTTATCACTGTGAGAGACGAATTATTAGCGGAGATATAACTATTTTTTGGTATATTAATGATTATTATAAAGATGGATATTCAAATACATCACAAAAAAAAACATTACTAATACACAAAAATGTTTATTAATAGAAACATGATTTCATCAAAATGGTCACTTTGATGCGCACATGTCTTCTCAATAAACTCTCTCAGATGAGAACGCCATGAATTGAACACTTTGAATACGTTTCAAAATCCATCATGAAATAATTTTGTGAATAAAAATCCATGATTTTAAATTAATACATGGAAATTCTCCTAACCCTGGTGTATTGCCTCTGAATGCCACCGAATTTTCTGCCTCTTTGAACACCTCCGGCACCAGCACGATTTTGTCCACGAAAACCTCCACGCCGTCCACCTCCAGGTGATCTTTGTGTGTTGTTTGTTCGACCTCCACGTCGGCCGCCACCACCACGTTTTTTATTTGATTTTATAATGTCGTCTAAACTCATATCAATTTTATCCACCATTTTGATTTATTTATTATTGAAATTTATTACAACTTAAAATATCTTTTTGCTTTAACGCCTAACAACAAACTGCACTCAATGGCGTCGATTAAAAGGAAGCGTTTGTTTCTGCTATGAATTATGGGTAAGTTTTTTGTACAGCGCCATTTACATTGTACTACTTAATATAGGAATAAAATATATTTTATCTTTATTATCTATTACATGCAATACTCTTTTTATTATTATTAAAAATATTCTTATTTCTAAATTTTAATAACTTTCAAGGGTAAGTTTTCGTTTTTAAATGAACATTTTATTGTAACATTGAAAATGTAATAAAATTAATGTTGAGATGATAATTTAAAATTATTTACAAATCATTTAAATCCTTTTAATTGGCCAATTATAATTTGACTAAAAAGTAGAGATGGAGGATATAAATTAAAATTTTTTTTTGCGGCAAATTTGAATAATGACTATTATTATAATTATAATTATTATCGATATAATATTATAGCTATTATTTATAAATCAAAAATTGCATGTTATTTTGATTTACACATTTTTTTACACTCGATTGCATGTTACTAATTTACTCCCACTCTTAAATATCCCGTCTGTACAATTTGTGATTTAAATTGAAACCTATTTTTAGATTGGTATAGATAAAATATTAATTAGAAAATTATTATTTTATTACAGAGTATACAAGCTTCGAGTATTTTTAATTTTTGATAGAAACAACAATGTCAGATCGGCAATTACTTTTGGGAATTGATATTGGAACAACTTCTGTAAAAGTATGCGTTGTCGATTCAGAGACCAAAGAAGTTATTGCATCCCAACAAAAAGATACACAAGCAAATGTGCCTAGCGATCTAGGTACGGAAGGAAATAAACAGGATGTTCCAAAAATCATTTCAGCCTTTACTGCTTGCGTTTCTCGACTTCCAAAAGATTTATTACGACAGGTGAGTTACGCAATGTTATATAATAAGTTAATTACAGTTACGTAATTTTATTGAATTTAAAAATCATTTATGTAGGTGTATCTAGATATGTCTTGTAAAACGATACGTATCTGCAGATAGGTACTGCCCAAAAAAGGTATAAATGTTTGCATTCTAAATTTCAAGGATATTTTTGACTAATAACTCGTTATTTCTAATTTCCATTTAAAACTCTTTTTCACTTTGTCTATTTAAAGTGATTTTATCATTTATTTTGTTTATCAAAAAAAGAAGTATTTTAATATTTATTGTTAAATAACATAATTGTATGATAACCTTTTGTTCCTTGACTGATTCCCTGATTCCTTGATTAATTTTTTACAACAAATTCCAAATTTTTTACGTAAATCCCAAACTTGTTAAAAATGCTTTGTCTCATTTTTGAATCAATCAATAATAAAATAGATTCTCAAATAACAAGTACCATAATATTCCAAATATATTATTTTTAATCAAATGGTAATATTAGGTAGTTCGAATTGGAATATGTGGACAAATGCATGGTGTCATGTTGTGGAATGATGATGGCGAAGAATCACGTGCATGGAGTCGGATAGAACGAGAAGATAATACATTTATTCGATATGATATTCCAAGAGAAAAAGTATCTGCGTTGTATACTTGGCAAGATTCTAGATGCGAGCCATCTTTTCTGGCTACTCTTCCAAAACCTCAATCTCATCTTAAAACTTATACCGGATATGGATGTGCTACCCTATTCTGGATGGTTAAAAACAAGTATGGGAATATTTAATTAGAAATAAGACACTCAAAACCTTTCTTTGAACTTGAAAAAATATTCTTTTGAATATTTAAACTTTCAAAATTTTGCATTTGGAAATAGTTTGTATGTATATTAATCTTATCAAACAAGTTCATATTATGAAGTTTGAAAAAAGGTTTTGGAGCATCCCTTATTAAAAATAACGATAAATCAACTTTTTTTTTAAATGTTTAAATATTTTAGACCTTCAAAATTAGAGAAGTATAACTGTGCTGGAACAATACAAGATTTTGTGGTGGCTATGTTAGGAAATTTATCAAAACCAATAATGTCTTCTCAAAATGCTGCTAGTTGGGGCTATTTTAATTGTACATTAAGTGATTGGAATAACGAAATTTTGTCAGAGGCCGACTTTCCAGTTAGATTATTACCCAAAGTTGTAGAGAATGGCCAAATTGTTGCCCACTTAGCCGAATGTTGGTATGGGATTCCAATCGGTACACCTATAGGTAAAAAAATTGTTTAAATATTTTAAAATTTCTTATTAAAATTTGTTTTATTTTTAGGAGTAGCTCTCGGTGATTGGCAATGTTCTGTTTTAGCAACGATTGAAAATATAAGTGATGCAATTTTAAATATATCAACATCAGCCCAATTAGGATTTGTTTCAGAAAATTTTCAACCGCCATCAGATGAAGAAGAAATATCGGGAGATCAACCAACAAACGCTGTAGAATATTTACCTTACTTCAATGGAAAATATGTAATTGTAGGTGCATCATTAAATGGTGGAAATTGTTTAGCGGCATTTGTAAAAATGGTACAACAGTGGTGCTTAGATTTGGGTTTCTCTGTTCCACAATGTGTGTATTTTAGAAGTGTATCTGGCCCAAAAGAATCATTGACCACAACTCTTGCGACGATTTTTATCGTTCAAGGCTAAGATATGTTCCTTTGACCGATTCAAATAAGTTAATATTCTACTCTAATTCAATTTTTGCTAGGGCAATGTATGTTCTCATCGTCTTGGAAACTATTTTTATAGATATTCGAAATGATCGCTCGAAAATTTAAAGTTAAGAAATATATCTTCAGATCCCTACCCCAGAGCCAGAGTCAGAGTCAATGATACCTTGGGTTAGATTTAGCAATTTTCAATTTCAGCTTAATTATATTTGAATTTGATATAATGAATATGTATTTTTATAGCTACGTTATGGACTAAATTAATTGGATTAGCTTCTGAAGATAATGCGGTTTCAACTTTACGAGTAACACCAACTTTATTAGGAGAACGATCAAAGCCTGAACAAAACGCCAGCGTTCAAAATATCGATCTAAGTAATTTAGGATTAGGTCAGATGTTTCGAGCGTTATGTCGTAGTTTAATTGAGAACTTACACAAGTTAGTATTTATTTATATAATAGTTTTTTTTATTGTTGTTATTTAATCCGTTTGCTTTTAGGTTATTACCTAAGGAATTATTAATTGAATCAAATATACAACGTATTGTTGGAAACGGTTCAGGTTTATCCCGTAATAAAGTATTACAAAAAGAAGTTCAAGATATTTACCAATTACCATTAATTTTTACTTCTGGTGGAGATGCAGCTCGAGGAGCTGCATTGGCTGTTGCCCCAGAACAATGAATAATTTCAATTTTAAAATAAATATAATTCCATTAATGCTTTTATTTGTATAATAGTCCAAGAAAATAGACATTGAACATAGAATTAATGCTGAAAATTCTGTTGCAATTAATTCTTGCCTATTAGAGTTGAAAATGTTTTGTGGAAATTCGATATTAATACAAGTGGTAAGGGTAAATGGTAAGTGGTAAGTTTTCTTTAAATATCTAAAAAAGGTAGAATTTTCAATATTTAGTACCCTGAACCCGAAGGATCGAGAAATATGACCACTATTTCTCACCTAAATATTTAATTAGCTGAGTAGAAAATAGTATTTGTGTCGCTTTTGCTCACCTTTAAATTTTGTTTCAACTACAATGTATTACTACCGGACGTTCATTGTCGAAAAAAACATCGTTTTCGATATATTTGCGATAAACTTAATAACACTTTTAATCACACAAAACATTTTTGACACTTATACCAAGTTTTGTATACAAACATCCAGTCTGTAGTACTTTATTTCAAATTCTGGAGTTCTTTATGTCGAATTTTCATGGATTTTAATTTCAATGCTTTTCTTAATATTTAATCAAAAGTAGAAAACTCAGTAGAGCTGTAAGGCAAATCCGCTTTAGCAAAAATTTTTAGCTAGGAGCTTTTAGTTGATATTTTATTTTCATAATAGTCTGTGCAATAACGAGATTCCCGTAGTATTTTGTGATATTTTCCAGTAATGTTGTAGTTGTGAGAATAGTGCCTTTACAATACCGTTCCAGTTTTAGTATTCTATAGTTGTATTAAAAAGTACAACGAGTTTATAAAAGTAATGAAAGATTAAAGCGAAACACATGAAATTCTATTATTAATAATAATATTCTTGCAATAATTAGGATAAAATTTAAATTATAATATACCAAAGGCAATTTTTATTTTTTTATTTTAATATTGTTTTTAATTTTGAATTATATTTTCTTATTATTAATGTGTTATTTAATTTTAATAGTTTATTCATTTGTTAAAAAATTTTGCTTTATTTTAATTTTTATTTTCATATTTCTTTTGGATTTACGGGTGAGTCGAAAAGTTTTGCATTTGACATATAGATACAGAGTCAACAATACGAAATTTGTATTTGTGCTTTTGAGTAATAGGCCTTTTTAAAAAGTCATAAGTATAGAGTTTATTATTTCAGACTGACAGCACTGTGGCATCGTAGCTCCTAAACAGATGATCCGATTTTTATTTATTTTTTACTTGAAAGACAATTTAATCGAGTATTCGGTATATGTAGAAGCAAGAGATTACGGTCGAAATGTTATCCTAGTTTTGATATTGCATTTTTTGGTCACAGTCTCCGTCTTTATGCCAGTTTCAGAACTTTTCGAAACCACCCCCTCCCCCAATATGTAAGAATCTTAGAATTATTATAAATATAATAATATAATAATAAGCTTCAATATAAATTTGATGAACTGAATAATTTCATGTTATGAATTGGGGATTTAAATTTGTGATGCTTAATCGAAAATTTCCTTCACACTGGATAATCTGTTTATCCGTTTATAAGCAGTATTTAATTATAGCTAGTTTGCAACCTGCTTTTTAACGTTGGCATTAAAAAAGAACCACTTTACTCATTAAAAACAGTTAGAAATACTTATACACTACCTACTAATTCTTGTTTTGCAATAAATTAAAATTGTAAATCGCAGGAAATGATATGATTCGAATTTAAGTCGATTTAAATCCCTAATTCAAAATATTTGTCTCATATGCATATCAAAAATACAAATTGATTCTTTATAAGTTGTACAACTGTGATGTGAAAATATTCAAATATTGTATAAGATCTTAATTATTTTAATTAAAAGGACATTCCTTGAAAGTCTAATTACAATATTTTTACAAATGTTTTTTCAATGCTTACGAAAATTACAACTTATTTGATATTTGAATACTCAAAGCATGCTCAAATATTATGTATACACTATAATGTAAGAAATAAATAATTCTAGTGTGAATTTTTCAATATATGAATTTACATTTCCCTACCAACATGAGTTTTGTTTATTAAAATTAAGTTGTAGTTTAACTTAAGGATGTACGAGCGCCAGGTATAAAAGGATTGATTTTTTTTTCGGAAACTTTCGGAAAACTCGGAAACTTGGAAACCGGAAACTTTTGGAGGGGTTGCCCGATTATTTAAATAAATAAATGACTTAGATGGATGAAATTTTTTCATCCATTTCTTCAAAACTAGTCGGTGGAACTTAAAAAAAAACTATTTAAAGTTAAAACCTTAATAAATTATTGAAAACAAAGAAAAAAAACCATAATAATTGTATGGAGGGGGCATCATATCCTATACTGTCTATTGGATTGCAAAAAAGACAATAATTATTGTTGCACACATAAACTGTATTTCCAAAAATTTATTCCTGTATTTCCAATTATTTTATTTTTACAAATGACAATCACTTCAATTTTTTCTCACTTTGTCTTCAATACATACATTCATTCAGTTTTAGTGTCAACCAATCGATCTTCCTTTGGTCGTTGTTTTGAACCCTCGTACGGTTTTTGTTGCTTTTTTCGTTTGTTATCTTTAACACCCATTGCTGCAAATTGTTCTGTTGGTGTACGATCTCTATCTGTATTATAACTACTAGAAGAATGACCTTGTTGATTTTGCCTCTTATGTTTATTTGACGCTTGTTTTTGTCGTTTACTTGCGTTTGTTAATTTTTTAATGGGTGCCTGAAAACTAATTTTATTTTATGTTATTTTCAATGTTAATATATCTTTTATAATGTAATGTTGCTAATCTTGCGAGATGCGATTTTTAAGTTCCTCATAGCAATTATGTGATTCGAAAATAAATAGTATAGGCAGTAATAAATAAATAGTTGCATCAATGTAAACTTCGTAAATGAAATGTGAAGATAATGAAATGTGATTATTATAATTTTGTGATGAAATTCGGGCATCATTTCAACTTTCAGATTGTTATTGATCAAAGGATCACATGAAGTTAATAATTTCGATAGAATCGAAAATGCTTAAATGTGTTTGTTATTTCTACAGTAAAGGAAGTGTACTTACCCAGGCTCATTTTCGTCTAGAGGATCCAATGATAAATATATATGGATTGTTGGTATATTTCGATTCACTACAATTTGATCTAAGCCTTCAACTTTTGGTTCCCAATACTCTTCGATTCTAAAACATAAAGCCATATGTGTTTTGTATATCAATTAGTCGTATTAATAATATAGGTAATTGTTACCTTCTATAACATATTTTTGTAATTTGGTACAAATTTTTAACTTTTCTTTTCATTATTTCTGCACATGATATTACCTTTGCTGTGGCCGAACCTGATCCTGACCATACAACATGCCGATGTTCATTTGGAAATTTTTGAAATGCATAAGTCAATAAGTTATTAATTTTACTACCACCTTTCACCTAAAATAAAAAAATGATTCCTTTTTAAAGAGAAATCTTTTAATGTGTATTGTCCCTTGAATTCCATCACCTCCAAAAAGGTTTGAGGACAATGGGGGTCAAGCACCCACATAATATATACCGATTACCGGCTAAGATTTCTGATAACTTCGTTAAATTCACTCATAGGTGTCGAGACTATAATTCGCGATATACCTTAAAAGTAAAAATAAAAGTTTTTGATATCTGGGCATTTCCATCTGGCTTAGTTTTTGAAATGGCTGAAAATGAAAACAAAATTTTCGATATTTTAAGCCACAAATCGATAAATTTTTAGTCTTACTTTTCATCTAACTTCGTCGGTTAATATTCAATATCAAAATTGAAAACAATTTAGAAAAAAAAATCCTGATATAACCCTGATCGGACTTAAGCTTTTAGAAATGATTTTAACTCACATGCATCCATAAAAGATTTGCTGGTAGTTTAGGTATGGGTATACTGGTTTGATCTAATTCTTCTTCAACATTTTTACCTTTTCTGTAATTTTCCATGATTGATCTAAAAAAAAAATTTCTTTTTAATAGCTAAATCTTCAAATTTTGAATGAAAAGAAATATACAAAAACGAAAACGGGCGAAAAGTTGTATAGTTGGACAGTTCGATTACATTCGTATTCAGATAAAGTTAAATATAAATTATTTGTTCTATGCGTTATTTTAACTAGTTAGTAGTTGTATACTGGCAGGAGCAAAAAATCAATTTTTATTTCTTGGAGTCTACAAATAAGTGCCTATAATAGTGTCAATTATTGACTGCATGATGTCCAAGGATAAAATATTGTCATACATCACATTTATCTTTTAGACCGTAAGATGATGACAAGTTAAGGTGTTTTTTTTCTGTATGTTTGACTCTCCACTTAGACTTACGGTCCCCGGCTACCTGGCTGATGTTTTGCATGTTTGGCTCTCCGCCCAAACCTACAGTCCCCGGTTGCCTGGCTGATGTTCCAGCATTTGTTAGGGTAACCTTAAATTTTCGTTTTCCGCAACAGAAAACTCACGTACCTGTTCGATAGCAAATTTATCCTTATTCTGTAGGTCGATATTGAAATACTTTTCAGCTCACTCTGAGGTGGATACGAGAAAATAAGGCACCCAAATTTGTCACTATCCTACTTCTATTTTGGTTGAATATTACAAAGAATAAATTTGGTTGAATATTATATAAATTCATTTTTCTTCGTGATGAAGTTATGTACAAAATCTATTGTCTACGACTTTACGTGACGGAGTTTGGTGGATTTATATGTCTGCATGACTGTTTCACGTGGGTGTTTTGTGAGGAAAAGAAAGTTCAATAATGTCATGTGGTTTATGGACGACCCATTACAATATTTAATCACATATGGTATGTTAGAAAAGCACCAAAAAGGCAGAATAATTTTAAGACCAACAAAATATATTCTTCCCTTTATACAGACCAACTTTGTTATTAACAAATTTTCTTTGTCTCTTGTGAAAATTTCAATGCAAAAATTTATTTCCATACAAGAATAGATAGATTGACTTTGATTTTTGCCGAATTTAGTGATTTCTTAAAAAAATGTTTCCAACAAAAGTTGTTAATTTTTTATGATAAACAACTTTATAATTTTAAATTTTCATTTATCTATTATGGAAAAGAAATGCAATATCGTAAAAAAAGAAAAGCGGGAGAAAATAAGGGCTGGAATCGTCCATTTTTATCTGATGGAAGTTAAATGGGGGGAGCCGTTAAATGTGCGTTTGGTTAACTTTTGTATAATTTTCATAGTGAAAACATTTGTGTGTGTCCTCTCGGCTTGTAGGAGCTCAGTGATCCTAATAAATAGACACATTTAAACAAAATTTTATCAAGTCTCCTATGAGCTCAAAATTTATGTCATGATATGAAAAAATAACAATAAATAAAATAAAATAAAAAATTTCAAAAAAAATGATTATTAATGTTACCCAAGAAATGTTATTGGTACAATTAATTGGAATAATTATTCTATGCTATTTAATTAGTGTAACAGCATATTTTAGTCCCCAATTTGATAAAATACGTGGGAACAGAAGAAAAATTTATGACAATTTTCTTTAATCACATATTTAATTGTTGGTATACCTAATTGTTCTAAAACCGTATCAATGTAACTATTTTTCAACCATTACACTGGGTGATAGACGAAGTATCATAAAGTCTAGAGATGTGAACCATTTTAATTTCCTTTGCTTTAAATGAAAAATCAATTTACTAGATATCAATGATGCAAATATTGGTAGGTATAGAAGATGTTTCTTCGAATTGGGCGATCTCAAATTGGAAACCCCTTGAAAAATAATAATTGAAAGATAATAAATTGAATTTTACATTATGGATTTAGGCTAGGTGTCGATATATCAGTCAGGACATTGCGTATTTCCTCTCCAGTTTGTTTTCCCCTTTTGAAATGTTTCTGATTTTAAATAATATACAAAAAGAATCATTTTGAAAAAAAAAATTATCAAATCGGAGCTGTTATTGAAGACTCTTTCAGAATGGCTATTTTATGTATTCCTTTATCCGATTTTAAATGACTATTAATTAAAAATGATAGCGTAATTAATTTTATAGGATTTTCAAGAATATTATTCATTCACAATGACTAACATAATATTAAAACAAATTTGGTATGTGCGTATATATACATTATAATGACAATAAGTCTCAAGTTCAGTGCCCACATTGCGTGTAGTAATTTCAACAACAAAAAAAATTATAAAAATGAAATAAAAAGCTGTTAAATTATTGAAGAGAAAATTTCAATGGTATGAAGAATAAAACTAAAAATATGGAATGAGATGCTTGAATGTCGGTCGTCCCAGTGCCCTGGAATGTGAAGAATGATCACCAATGTCATCAGTATAAGAGTATGCAGCTTATAATATAGCTCTCTATCTCATATATTTCTATATAATATTAGTCGTGTCATTTTAGCATTTCAGAGAGAATTTTTTTGTACCCCAACCTATCGAGCCAGTTTTTTTTAGAAAATGATCAGGAAGATCCATATATCGGAATCTACATATAACTTTTTGCCCCTAGAAAGTTCTGGTTTTTGCTATGGGCCTAATAGTCCAATCATTAGAATCCATTTATGAGGTGATTTTTGAAAATTTTCAATTCTTGAAAATATGGGACAGAAACGTATACTCGGGGGTTTTCAGGATCTCTGATCACTATTCCGAAATCAGAATTTCGATATACCTCGCTGGTCCAAAATTGCAATATTGTGTAAATATTCAACAAAATGGATAAAAAAACTATACTCGGGAGTTTTTGGGGTCACTGATCACGATTCCGAAGTTAGAATGAAGATGTACTCCCCTCTTCTGGGGTTATTCGCCCCCTCTGGTCCAATACAGCAGGATTCTGTAAATATTCGACAAAATTGGCCAAAAAAGTATACTCAGGGGTTTTTGAGGTCACTGATCACGATTCCGAAGTTAGAATGGAGATATACTCCCTCCCCTTCTTGGGGATTTTCGCCCTTCGTTGACCTAACACTACAATTTGCTGTAAATATTCAATTTGGACCTGCAAGGTGAATTATCCCAAGAGGGGGGCGAGTATGTCGAAATTCTGACTTCAGAATAGTGATCAGCGATCCCGTAAACCCCCAAATGTACGTTTCTGGACCATTTTGTTGCATATTTTCAACGTTTTGAAATTTTTTAAAAATCTTTTTTAAGAAAGAGCTTTTTTGGCCCATAGGAATGACAAAACTTTCTTCGCAAGAAGTTAGATATAGATTTTGATATATGAACCTTCCTGAACATTTAAAAAAAAAAACAGGCCCGATAGGTTGAGGTACATAAAAATTCTTCATTTTAGCCTTTTTTGATCTAAAATGATTCGTCTATATGTATGTGTTATTTATACAAAATATATATGCGGATATAGCTCTTCAGCAATGCTATGGGTATGGTAAATAATATCATTGATGACACACGCAGATAGTTTATCACAGTTGGCTAGGCAACAGTTAGTTAGAAATAGTACGTCACCCTGCATAAAAATAGTATACCAGCGATTCATTACACACATATTCCATTCAATTTTTATTTGTAATTACAATTAGATCGTTTAATTTTTTTTATTAAAAAATAAATATTAATTTCTTGTTAGTAAACTTTTCTATATGTTTATTCTTTAAAGTTGATAACTATTGTTATTGAATAACTGGATAAGGTCCTGTATTTCAATTTTAACTCCAGATTCATAAAACCATAAATTAAAGTTTTTTATTGAAACGCTCGACTCTTGGGAAATGTTCCTGAGTATATTCTAGGGCAGGAGTGGCTTTATGTATCAAGGTCCCGTTTTTTTTTTGCACAGGCAAATTTGATCCGATCTTATTGGAATTTTTTTTTGAAACCCACTAAGTTTGGGTTATTCTTTTCAGCTGTGATGTCAATTTTTCGATAGCTTTCACTTATTTGCTTATTTCCGGGACCAGGACTCCACATTCTTGAAATCTATTAGAGCTAGGTTAATTTTGATCAAAAATTTGAAAAGTACGACCCAAATTTAGTGGAATCACATACTAGGTTTATCAAAATTGGATAAAATTTGGATGTGATAGAGCAAAATTAAATTTTTTGGATTTTGATGACGTCATAAAGTTAAAAAATTCGATTTTTTTGATAGCACAGGCAAATTTGATCCGATCTTATTGGAATTTTTTTTTGAAACCCACTAAGTTTGGGTTATTCTTTTCAGCTGTGATGTAAATTTTTCGTTAGCTCTCACTTATGTGCTTAATTCCGGGATCAGGACTCCACATTCTTGAAATCTATTAAAGCTAGGTAAATTTTGATCACAAATTTGAAAAGTATGACCCTTTAGTAGGATTACATACTTGGTTACTCAAAATTTAATATAATTTGGATGTATTACTCTGTATTATTTACTTTATTTATTATCGATTTTCGAGGTTAATCAGTTCCTTGTGCAAATTACTCCAGTATCATTTAGGAGAGTAATAAGTTCCTTGTTTTATTCGGAAACGTAGAGAGAAATCAATAAATAAATTTGATACTCTATCATTTGAATAAATTTAAAAAGTTTATCAA
Organism: Chrysoperla carnea; assembly: GCF_905475395.1. NCBI lineage: Eukaryota > Metazoa > Arthropoda > Insecta > Neuroptera > Chrysopidae > Chrysoperla > Chrysoperla carnea. The sequence goes on from NC_058339.1 coordinate 17,500,366, forward strand.
TTAAATGTACCGACTTCTTTAGGTAAAATGACACGATTATGGCAACTCTCCCCCATTTTGCGTTAACTCTAATGTTAAATACTATCAGTATACGAACATTCATTAGATTCGATCCCGATAAAATCAAGCCTTTTATCCAAAATTGCCCCGGAGCTCCTCGTACATCCTTAAGCTACGACCAAAAAGTTATATTTCTAAGGAAAAAACATACAATGTGGGAACTACAGTCTTATGGAATCAATTGCAGAGTTTTCCATTATTTTAAAATCACTGAAGAAGAACTGAGAAAAGTAATTGAATATTGGAAATATTGAAAAATGAAAATTGCTGTTGTAATCATAAAAATACGGAATGCATTATTATTATATATGTAGGTGTAAAAAATTACGTATATACTTAGAATGACATAAATACAGAAAATAAAAATTTAATTTACAAAAAGTACGAACTAGTTGTTAGATATCGATGATAACGAGCTTTTGAACAAATTGTCATAGTTGAAGGGGGTGGTTGGAATTTCAGAAATAGTATTTTGATACAAGGAATATGGGTCCAGAAACATTTCCTTTTTGAGATGAAAGCTTTAAAACTACTCACACTTTTTTGTAATTGTGGCGAAATCGCCGATTTTTCGAAAAACTGTTTCGAATAAAAGTTATCAATATTTTTTTTATAAAAGCACCAACAAGTGAAAACAAACAATTGACTGATTTAATTGTTGAAATAATATGTATCGACAGTGTTCATCACTGTCACATTACACATACATACATGTCACACATACATAAACTGATATTCTCATATAATATAAACTATAAAATTTGGGCCCTCACGGGTAAGTGATGTTAACGAAAAAATGTTTCAAACAAAAGTTGTTTATTTGTTTATAAGGAACACTTTTTATATTTAAACTTTTGTTCTATCTCTATTGGTTAACAAGATGGGTCCTACGGACCCAAGATCCAATTGACCTATGTTGCTAATTTACAAACTCGATCCCACTTTTTACGTCCTAAGCACTTTATACAAATTTCAATTTTCCGGTCACCATTGTGAGTTTTTAAACTTTTTTAGTTCAGTTAAAGATTCAGCGACTTCGAACACCTCCAGAATATTAATATTTTCTTGATATATTTGTTATAATCAAGTAAGTAAAATTTTCAGGCCACCATTTTGAATTTTCGTATTTTTCATCCTCATTTGTTATTTTTAAACGTTTCGGAAATTCGGGGGTATAAAAGTCGAAGTGAGTCTGAAGCGCCACAAACTAATTTAAGAACATTTTTCTAGATGCAATTACGAACAAAATTATATGTTATTTTACCGTTATTTCTCGTACTATAAAGCATATTAACATATTACCTATTTTGAAGTACAACGAAATAAAATACAACTATTTTTGAACTATTGCATAGCTTTCTTTTTCTTTAAGAATCCTGTGAGGTTGTTCGAAAACTATCGAGATTAATAGTACAATTATTTGGAAAAATTTGTCGTTATTCATCAACACAATGGTCGTCTTCTTCTAGAGTAATTTAACCGTCTCAGCGCTGTTCTTACATTTTAAAAATTAAATTCCTCAAAAAAGGTTTCAATTTCAGTAATTACATCTTTATTAAAGCTATTCCTCTTTCCGACAATATATATTTTTTGAAAGATAGTAGAAGACTCACCTAAATTTTGAAATTTAATATTGAAATTTAAAAAGTTGTTTTAACATATTTAAATTTAATTTAAAGCTATAAAACTTATATAGTCTTTTTTAATATGTTAAAGAAGTGTAAAAAAAAAGTATATCTATGCAATAGTATATCTCTTTTGTAACGATTTTTTCCGCCCGGGTCCAAAGGACTTGGGTGTGGTAAGCGTGTTACTCCAGGGAGGTGTTGTAAGCAAGGCTTAAAGTATTTGCAATAGAAACCGAGATATTTGCAATAAACAAATCTAATTTATAGCCCAGCCGCATAAAATATGAAAAAACTTTTCTCCGGGAAATTGGGAAAAATCTTCTGAAATTACGTTTTTTAATTCTATGCATGCACAAGAAAGAAGGAATTTTTTTAAGCTATAAATTAGATTTGTTTATTGCAAATACGTCAAAATTAGAAATGATTTTATAGAAAATTTTGATATCTTCATTTTTTTGTTCAAAACTTCGTATGTTTTCGAGATATTTTCAAAAAAATTGAATTTGGGGCTAGTTTTTAATGTTTTTCTACTTCCTTAATAGAATTGAATATTTTTTAACTATGTACTTCAAATTTATGTCAAAACGAACTTAAATTAAAAAATGCATGATTATTCAAGCAACCCGAATCAAACTCTACAATTTTTGTTGATGACACATGCATAGATTCAAATTGCCCACCTTGCACCTGTACTCTTCATTTTGGTCTAATTTTCCCTAATTCTAACAGAATTACAGAATCCTTCCTCAAAATTTGAAACGTAAGTCTCAAATATTTTCATTCGAGAACGTTCTTAATGCAGTGGCGTTACAATATTTGTAAAGTTGTAACATATTACTTAAAATTTGGTACTAATTTCATCAATCCTATTGTGCTAGATGATTTATACTATAATCAATTTTGAGCACAAATAAATGACAATAAAAATAATTAAAAAATTGTACAGAACAATAGGCCTCACTAAATAAAAGAAATTAAATTAAAATGAACATAAGAGTAGAAGATGTTTGGTGTGAAGCATCATGAGTGTATATTATTTATTTGATGAGGTTGAGAGTCAAGTCAAAACATTCGCAGTTATCGCATTGAATGCTCCCGTATGATACCGTTTTATACGTAAGCAATACTACTGCAAAACACTTATTTTATTTTATTAATAAATAATATAAAAATAATATCTAATAAATATATTATAAATGTTATGAAATCATATACATGTTTGTTATGTGGGTGGCATATAAGATGCGCCAGCGCGAAAATGCCCAATGAAATGGGATGTCTTCATTTGTGGTAACAGCCCCTAACGTATGAATGATACAACCCTCATTAAATGTTGTAAAATTTTACTTGTAAGCATAACAATCAGTATATAGTTATTATCTAGTAAGAAGATTCGTTTCGACATCGGACATTGTGCTGTGTAATAACGAAACAGTACCATCAGCATCGAATTGAAACGAAGCTTGAAGTAACTTTCAAATTTTTGAATAAAGTTTTATTTACGATACGAACAAATCACAACGCAACAGGTATGTTGTCACGTTTTATTTACTTAGACTTAAGATATATTTGTCAATTTTCCTCAGCAAGGTGATTCTTCTTTTGTATTAATTCTACAGAATTCAGTAATTTATCGCATATTAAGAAAACTTTTTATAAAGAAATTAAAAAAATTTGATTACATATTTATTAATTAATCAGAATGGTCGTTATATATTATAATTTTCAAGTCTCGTAAATGTTTTATTAATACCAAAAAACAAAAAATTTACAAAAAAAAAAAAAAACGAGAGGTGACGTGGGACATCCGGCAGGAACTATAATCTTTTCGTACCTTGATACATAAGAAATGTAGAGCTTACTTTTTTTATTTACAATATATTTTTCTGAAAATTCAAGATATTAATTTTAGAAGTCAAATACTTTTAGTTCTTACTGTATAAATTCATTGTAGTATTACTTTAGATTTGTACCATAATGTTAACAAATAAAATTAAAAAATTGACTCAGTTAATTGTTGAAGTACCATGTATATACAGTGTTGATTACGCACTCTTTTTTTTACGTCATGAAAGTAAGGAACATTTTTTGCATTTAAACTTTTGTTCTACTTTTATCCGTTTAAAAGATGGGTCCTACGAAGGGGGTTGGATCCTAAGACTCAATTGACCTATGTTGCTCATTTAAGAACTCGATCTCACTTTTAACGTCTTAAACACACTATAACAATTTTAGCTTAATATCTCTTGAAGAACATGCAATAGTAAACAAACTATTTGCAAAAAACCGTTACAAAAAGAAACTCACGAAAATTTTTTTGACTTTGAACAAGAATAACTTTTCTTCTATCAATCGTAGCATGTATTTTGACACGAATCGTTTTGAAGATGAATCATTTTCAAAGAAGGCGATGAAAGGGTTAATTTCGCGAATACACAAAATCAGATTTAAAGTGTCCAAACAAGCCCCTATTGAATGAGTGAATAAAAAATTGAAAAAAGTTTCAAGTCATTTGTATGAAAATTTACGGAGTTTTAATGAAAAGTAAGTTTCTCATTAATGCTTGCCACTTTCCAATTTACTTTATTTAGGTACTGACAACATGCTCAAAAAGTTCTAGCAGTTTCCGGTATATATGTTTTGAAATACTGGAAACTGTTAAAATTTTTTTAAACATGTTCAGTGCTTAAATAAAGTAAATTGGAAAGCATTAATTTAAGTTCTCGTGGTAAATTCATCTGTTTTTGTGCTGAATAAATCACAAAAAAGGTAGGAAAAACTGTCTTTTCATTATAATTCCATTAATTTTCGTGCAAATGATTTGAAACTTTTTTCATTTTTAAGGTTGTTTATAATACTTTAAAAAGTGTTTTTCCCAAAAACGTCTAATTTTTTGCCAATTTATTTGCAATTGCCAATAACTCGTAAGTATTGACTTTCCGAAATATACTTAAATGCCACTTTTTGTTTAGATGTCATTGCTTCATCGATTTCTGTTGCCATTTTCAACATATATTTCTCCACTCCTTAGAAGGAGTGGTACCACCTTCTGGACAAAAGCGCCACTAGGCACCATATAACGTTAGATCTAGAGGGAGATCAAAGCCCAAATTGCGAGGTCAATCGGAGCTATAGGAAATAATTTAGAGGTTTAAGACTCGTTTATTGGAGTAACAGCATTGTTTGAGCACACGCTTCAATTGTTAATTATATTACTACTCGTGGCGCGATTATTAAATTTATTCACCTCTTACCCGAAAATCAAAGTTTCGAAGTGGTTGTTGTACAAAAGTATTTAACCGAATTAATCACACGGTATACATATTTATTGGCATTACGGTATATATATTTATTGTCATAATAATTAGTGTAAATAAAATTGACATATTCATTGATAACAAAAATAACATAAAAACTAATAAAAACAATAGGTAAAAATAATTTAACACAACATTACATAAAAATAATTGAAAAAAAAAACTATTGTTCTAATATTTACAATATTAGTATAAAATATTGATTTTATATTGAATGAAGTTATTAAACGTGTTAATTAAATACATGAGGACAATTGTAAATTCAATAATTTATTAATTACTAAATTATAATGCTTCGGTTAAGATTTTATGATTTATTAATCACTTGATAACAATAAATTAGTATGATAGATAAAAATTTTATGCTCAACAAATTTTAGGGGCTGTCAATTTTTTTTTTTTTTTTTTTTTTTTATTGTAGTTTTTATGTCGCCCTGTATTAGAATATCCATAAACCTCTCTTTGAAATCTTTACCGTTAAGCATTTCCTGCTTTTAGCAAAGTTCATTATTTACGCGGTACCCATTTCTGTAGAGCATTCAGAAAATGCTGTCCTAAGATTTAAGAACAATGGCTTTTCGGTCGGTGACATCGATACAGCAGATATTGTCACATCAATGTAGCCGAGAACTCAATTCAATTTTTATTTGATTTTGTTTTATCTTGGACATTTGCAGGATTTGAGAAAAAGAAAAGAGCAAAGGTAAGATAAATAATAGTTTAAAAAGACTAAAAAAAATGCTTTTGTAACTAGCTGAACTAAAAAGTAGAAAAAAATTTCTATAAGTGCAAAAAAAATAAGGTGATAAAAAAAATCATTTGATCGTAAAAAAGCGTGGGGTGCTAGATTTCAATTATTGAAAATATTTTATCGATAGATATTGGTAAAAGTAAAATCATTATAATCTATCTTAAAAAGCACCTCTATTTTTTCTTTGAACTTACAGAAATTGTTTTCTACTTTTTGTAGAAAACGTAGAACCAAAAAGTAGAAACAATTATTTATTTTCTACTTTTTAGTCCAGCTAGCTATAAAAGCGTGTTTTTTTAGTTTTTTAAACTATTATTTATTTAGTCTTTAGATCGATTATTCATTAAAGCATTAATTTTAATTTTTCAAATTATAACTTTTTTTGGGTGCGAAATATACATTTCGCCAGTTGTTCGTTCCTCTCAGTAGCCTTGTCTCAAAGAATAAGTCACATATGCTTCAGTACACGCTTAGTATGTGGCACAAGACATTGCTATTTTTTCAGGTATGGAAAAATCATTAATCATTATTTAGAGAATCAATTTTATAGACCCGCATGCTAGGTTAGCCCACCCTCTAAACATCAACTTTACTTACATCCCCTTGGAAATTAACGCAGCATTCGACCATGCGCGTTGTAATAATGATTCATTTAGTGAATCAATGATTCATTTAGAGATCCAACCTTTACCTCACTTATCCCCACTATATATTGCAATATACACAATGTGAACTTTGAACATCCCGATTAAATTATTGTATTTTCATTGGTCCTTAATAAGGGTGCGAAGTTTCAATTCAATTCGACGTTTTGAAGTGGGTGAAAATTACCTCCAAAGTTTCCATTAGCTAGATACATAGATATCTACATACCAAGCTAATAACAACGTGTTAAAAAGAGAATTGATAAGAAGCGTTTTTTATGAATTGTCATTTAGGTAGAACTCATCCCTTCTAACTTTTACTTTTATTTATTAAACTTGTTTAACCTATTTCATACAAGAAGACGTAACATTTGACGTACGAAGAAGTGTTATTTCTAAACTGTTGTATCTCCGATACCCTTTATACTGTAATAAAATACCTTAAAACTGTTTGTAATCCAATTTAAATATTCCTTACGATGCAAAAGAGAAGTTAAGAAATTATTATACATACCTAACAAATGACATCATTAAGAAATTATTCAATAAAATCAATTTTACAATTATTTTACAAAATTCAGAATAAATAAAGCCATTCTGAGTAACATTGGACCATTTTTGTCACAAATTCCTATTAATTTGTCAATAATTTATATAAAATATCAACCACTATTAAGTGATCTTTTGAAGTTGTAAAAAAAATTATATATCGCAAAATAAATGAATTATGTGGGAATCCTTTTATAAAGACACAAAAAGTCATGGTCCAAAATTATATTGTCATAAACTAGCTTTTGCCCACGGCTTCGCTCGTGATAGTGATTCATTTCAATGCATTCCATAAATGATTAAATGAATCGTTAATTTATTAAGAGAATTAATTTTAAAGACCCACATGCTAGCTTAGCCCACCCTCTAAACATCAACTTTACTTACATCCCCTTGGAAATTAACGCAGCATTCGACCATGGAGTTCGCTGTGCTTCTTGAAGAAAGAATGAAATAAAAAAGTGATACAGTATACTTTTCTTTGACTCGTTTGTAATAATGATTCATTTAGTGAATCAATGATTCATTTAGAGATCCAACCTTTACCTCACTTATCCCCACTATATACTGCAATGTGAACTTTGAAGACCAAAATGCTACCCTTCAACCATATTGTTTTCGCTTAGTTCGCCCCCCTAAAGATTCACTTTACTTATATCTCGTTGGAAAATAAGACGGAATTTGGTAATGGCTCTGCTCCTTTAAAAGAGTGATACAGTATAATTTTGTCTCAAACCATGAGCACATATCACTTTAAACCCTATTTTGAACCCCTTACAGAATGCATTTTAAAAAATACCTTTAGTAAAAGAGACGGTGTATGGACGATCTTCACCCATCTGATAACTAGATGAGACACTCTTATCAGAATTTTTCTATCGAAAAGTGATCATAGCTATTTTTAGTTTTTTCCATGAACGCAAGCCAATATCATTATTTTTGTAATTAAATTATCTTTCTTCTGATACCAAATTCGATTGGTTAACAGATGTATTTCAGACAATTAAAAATGAATATGACCGTTAATTTATATTCGGGAAAAAATGTGTTGAAATCTCTTCTTTTAACAAAGAAAAAACTTTGAAATTGATATTTTTTGATGATAAAAAATAAATACAAATTCCATAGAAAACGATTTTTCCAATTTTTAGTGTCGTAGCTGTTTAGTGTAAAATAAACGAGAAAATGGAAATTAAATGCCATCTTGAAGTTTGAGCTGAGTGTGTAATCCTTATAAGGTTAAAGCAACATTCAGGATTTGTTTAGTTTCGTTTTTTTTTTCTTTGTGCACGCTAATCTATATACACGCGCTACTGCAATAAAAGCACTTAGGATATTTATGTAGAAAATAAATGTAACTAAAGTATTCTTAAAATTTATTTGATTTTTATGGATATTACTTTAAATTAAAAACTTCTTGAAATATATATAGATTTAATTGGGGCGAAAAAAATTATTATTTCATCTTAGAATAATGTCCTTGTTTGTAAAATTTGTTTTCTTCAAGGTAAAAAAACACATAGAAACAATGTTAATATTCGATGTAGTTTATTGAAGAATAATTTGCAAAAAAATTAGAATAAAAACTAATCATATCGAGTTCAGGGAAAATATTTAAGAATCCTGCCTTTAATATTTGATTTTTTTATGTTTCAAAGTTCGCATAATTCGAAAATTCGGAAAAAAATTTAAAAATATTTGTAAAGTTCAGGAAAATTTTCAGTGCGGTTTACGCCGTAGCAAATTTTTCTGACATGGAGTTCTGAATGAAATATAATGCCGATTTGGTTGAAAATTTATGAATAGCAGTTTATTGTTCATGTGAAATGCCCACTTCCATAGCAACAAGCTCAGGAGCTATTGATCTTAGTCTTATATATTATTTCCCTACCCTGTTTCTGTCACACATCGCGAGATCTTCCTTTTTCCGTTACCAATTTTCATGATTTACCCCTCATTTTAAAGCTATAACGAATACATTCGGATGTAACGGATGTGTCCTGGCTACTGAACAAAAATAGACTAAAGGTCTAAAACTGTACCGCTTATGCAAAAAACAGGTTAAAGAAATAATATTAACATTTAATTTTGTTCGGTATGTGATTTGTATAACATATCTGTAATAAAGTTGCCTATAAATAAAAAGAAAGTAAATTACTGTTGATATTTATCACTTATACAGGGTGTTCTGTTATTGATAGCAGAAAATTCAGATCGAAATTTGGTAAAGAGCTTTTCCATTTGTCTTGATAAGCTTAATTTACTGGTATAAATTTTCTGCTATCAATAACAGAACACTCTGTATTTATTATTTATCCAGCTTGTTTTTTGCCGCGGATACCGCACGGCGGAATTCCGCACCAGTCGAGTTACGTTTTTAAAAATTTTTTTGCAAATAGTGTCAAATTGCCTTCAGTTTTTTTTTATTATAGCGATTAGTTCTACTGTAAATGATAATAAAATAAAAATATGTGGATAGGAAGAAAAGAAACCTCATTCCTTCAAAATTAATGCGTTTACCAATTCGTCTCCTATACTATATAAGTTCATCTCTATTCATTGTTGTCTCGCCGCCAATACATCTGATACCGACACACATCATCATCAACAACCAACAACGAACAACAACAACAACAACATGTTGAATTCTTACTCGTTTCCACTTATCTCGAGTATTTTAATAAAGTTCTTCATTCACATAGATAGATAGATAAGTGTGTGAGTGGTGTTTTGAATGTATGTCGGTTTGATTCTTCTCGTTCGGTTCGTTCGGTTCATATAATAAAATGAAAATGATTTGACCTTATAATATTTAATATTTTATCGAGAAAAAATTATTATTATGAATTTGATTCACAGAAATATATGCGATTCGTGTTCACAGTATTTCCATTCTGGAAATTAATATAACGCCTAGCATATACCGTGTGTACTCCTCCATCGATAGCATCATCTTGTATAGTCTAGTTTTGTTAATATTAGGGACGTCCATTCACCAACCTGTTTTGCTAAGTACGTTTATAAGGAAACAGTATAAACCTTTTTATACCCTGTATATATAATTCAAGAAGGTGAAATCCTGGTCACGGAATTAAGCACATAAGTGATAGCTAGCAAAAAAACTGACATCGCAGCTGAAAAGAATGTACCAAAATTAGTGGGTTTCAGAAATAATTCCAATCAGATCGGATCAAATTTGCCTGTACTATCAAAAAATTCGAATTTATTAACTTCATGACGTCATCAGAATCCAAAATATTTAATTTTGCTCTATAACATCAAAATTTTATCCAATTTTGATAAACCAAGTATGTAATCCTACTAAATTTGGGTCATACTTTTCAAATTTGTGATCAGAATTAACCTAGCTCTAATAGATTTTAAGAATGTGGAGTCCTGGTCCTGAAATTAAGCACATTGGTGATAGCAAGCGAAAAACTGACATCACAGCTGAAAAGAATGACCCAAAATTAGTGGGTTTTAAAAAAAATTCTAATCAGATCGGATCAAATTTGCTTGTATTATCAAAAAAATCGAATTTTTAACCCTTATGACGTCATCAGAATCCAAAAAATTTAATTTTGCTCTATCACATCCAAATTTTATCCAATTTTGATAAACCAAGTATGTTATCCTACTAAATTTGGGTCATACTTTTCAAATTTGTGATCAAAATTAACCTATCTCTAATAGATTTCAAGAATGTGGAGTCCTGGTCCCGGAATTAAGCAAATAAGTGATAGCTAGCGAAAAATTGACATCACAGCTAAAAATAATGACCCAAAATTGGTGGGTTTTCAAAACAAAATTCCAATAATATCTGCCCAAATTTGCCTGTGTTATCAAAAAAGCCATCAAAATGTGCACATTATCTTACAGTCTATTTGTGGGATCATTTTCATTAAAATGTGAATCGTTTTTTTATACTATAAACAAAAATAGGTAAAAAGCATTTCATAGGAATTATTAAATACACAACAATGTTATTATATAACAATTTATATAAAAAAAAATTACTATTATTTATGGTTGTGACGCATTTATGTATTAAACAAGTCAAAACAAACAATTGACTGAGTTAATTGTTGAAATACCATGTATAGACAGTGTTGATTACTCTGTCACATTACACATACATACATGTCACACACATATAACTGATCTGATCTACCCATATAATACTACAAGTTGCGCATAATATGCGCCCTCACGGGTAAACAGTTATTTTTACGAAAAAAAGTTTCAAACAAAAGTTGTTTATTTTTTTATAAGAAACATTTTTTACATTTAAACATTTTGTTCTATCTCTAACAGTTTACAAGATGAGTCCTATGGACCCTATGGTCCTAAGACCCAATTGATCTAAATTGCTCATTTACGAACTTGACCTCACTTTTTACGTCCTAAGCACGCTATAAAATTTTCAGCTTGATACCTATTTTCGTTTTTGAGTAATCGTGATGACAGACGGACAGACGACACAGAGACAGACAACCGGAATTGGACTAATTAGGTGATTTTATGAACACTTCATATACCAAAATTTTGTTCATAGCATCAATATTTTTAAGCGTTACAAACTTGGAACTAAACTTAGTATACCTTGATATATTTCATATACATGGTATAAAAACATGTAAATAATTTTTTTTTATTATGCATTAAAACACTTCACAGTTTCTAGTGAAAAAAAATGTGTATCCTGTATACGCTAAAAGCAGTCTTTGTTTTCGTGAAAATACCAACACTATTATGTATTTTTACTGCCTACACTGCCTACACACAGGTGACATGAAACAGACACTAACTTTATATTGGAATCTCTCGAATGTGGGATTTAAATGCAATAGAAAATTATATGCACATAATAGGAATGTCAATGATTTAATATATTTGCAAGTTTACCTGTGTGAAATGGGGCTATTGAAGGATAAAATAGACGAAAGTAGATTATAGAAAAAAGACAGAAACTCTGCAGATACATGTACCCAAATATATTTTAGTATTTCGTTAGGATTAATTTTAAATTCACTTAGAAAAGTCACCATACCTATCAGTCACCTGGTAGGTTTTATTGTTTTTTTTTTGCGAATGGTGTTTAAAATTTGGCCAATCTAAAACAATTCTAACCTCGAAAAGTTACCACTTTTTTGAAGGTTCGAATTTTTCTAAGTTAGCTCAGAAGTCGAGTTATTAACCAAGCTTACAATGGATGGTATTTTTAGGTTTTATTGACCTAAATCTTCAAGACTAATTTTGATTTTTTTGGTGGCGATATTCAGAAAAATCAAAAGCGAGATGAAAAGCATAAAAACCACTATCTTTTCCGGCATATATTATATTTTTAGAGTCTTCCCAGGAATCGAAAAAAATCATTGAAATAAACAGTAAAAATTTACATAAGGGGTCATATTTGGAGCCCATGACCTTTATTGGGCGGAAAATTTTGCGTATGTACTCTAAATACAACTTTTGTCTGAAAACCTTTTTCAATCTGACCCCTCTGTTCAAAGCTAAACTCAAGAAAATCGAAATTTCCATGTCCAATTCAAATTACGCGCTTAGTCATTTGCAATTTTTTTTGATACGGTCTCGATTTTGACTACCATGAGACTGGCTCAGAAAACTAAGAACGTCGTTTGCAAGAAAGTAATTTTATAAGAATGTTAGCGATTAAAGTTGGAGTGTTTGAAAATGATAGACCGTAAGATATTAATATATTTAGATGCCTTGTTTACTCGCGTCTGCTTCGGAGGGGGATGAAAATATTTTAAATAAAGGACTAAATACGACTTTCAAGGGTGGAAAAAAGCAAAACCAGGCATGAAGAAAAAGCAGGAAACTAGCAAAACCAGACACGTACTCATAAGAAGTACAAGTAGATTTTACTCTCACAAGTAGTTTGTTGCTGTTACAAAACAGATTTTCAAGAAATAATGCTATTGTGAGTTGCTTGCAGTTTGTTAATATTTCTTGATTTTAATGACAAACTTTTATTGATAATATATATTGATCGCTTTCTATTTTATGCTTTAAACTATGCGAATTTTTTCGAACAAATTCTAGATAAATATGACCTAATTTGGCTATAGGAACCCCCGGGAACTTCGCGGAAAATATTATTTTTTAAATAATAAATAATGTTATTATTATATATTTTATAATAAATAGACATTTGTGGCATTGTTAAATCATATAAAATGTTATCACAATTACCACAACGTTATCGGAGGGTAAATTAGTTTAAAAAAAAAAAATTATTTAAAGCTAATGACTAGTACGTGTAATAAATGTATGTGCATGAATTATAATAATCCCATATACCAGTGTGGTTTGAATGTACTTTCCTGGAATATGGTTTTTTTACTCGGCTACCCAAAAAAAAAAAGAGTTTATTAGCCTAGCAAAATTCGTTTGTGACTTGGTTTTCTTAACTATGTTTAATCGATATCTTGTAGGGAGAGTTCATACCAGTTTTTCTTTATAAGCCCTACAAACTTGAAATAGTTCAGCAAACCAAGCGGGCAACAGCTAGTATATTATAATATTGATATATTTAAGGAATTTTTATTACGTCACGCCGACGTCAAATATGATTTTAGTTCTTATTATTGTTCTTAACATGGATCTGTTGTATTTTTCATATAGGTTCTGAAATTTATGTTTAATTAATTAAATATATATAAAATACATATTTTTAATGAATACGTCTTGAATTATAATTTATAGCATATTATATTAGTATTGATCGATAATTGATTGATGAGTCATATACCTATTTCTGGCGATGTATAGGAATTTAATAAGTATTATAATTAACCTATTCGCACAGTGCGTGAGTTTTATTGGAGGCGTTTCCATGGTAACGATACATTACTTTAATTATAGAATTGTATGGATGCATATATAATTGTATGGATTCCATTTATGATTTACATTGAGTCGGGCATCAAAATTTACTATTGATAAAGTTCTAATTTTCAAAGGAATTATGAATTTTATGGTAGCGATAGTTTGTAATCGTTAAATTAGTTAGAATATATACATATATATATATAGATTAACATCCCAAAAAAATTTTTACTCAAGAATTTGATTGACGTCACAAAAATTTCAAAACAATTATGCATTCTATACATGATTCAGTCAATATAGACGAAAAAAAGGCCGGACCTGGAAAAAATTACAATATTGGATCTGAGGTTATAGATCGTTAGGGGGGCATGTAAATAACTTAAAAAAAAATTAAGAGAATTTTTCGTTCCGCTGTTTTTGAGAAAATCCAAAAAAATGGGAAAAAAAATTTTGAATGCGTTTTTCTCGGAATCTATTGGTTTAAGGGAAAAGTTTTTCAAATAAAAAATGTAGAAGACATTGTCAGCTACATTTTATGTCATTGGAGCAACGTCATACGAGTTAAATTACAAAAAGAAGATGGCGTTAAAGTATCAAAAAAAGGGTTTTTCACGATTTTCATTAAGAAAAAATGATGTTTTTGTAAAAGTGTAAATGAGAAAGTTGTTTGACTCAAAATTAGCTTCAACTTTTATTTAAACAATTTTTATGAAAAACTTACCGTTTCCGAGCTATAGTCCAAAAATGTATGTTTAAAATAAACCAAGAAAATAAAAAGGAAATCAAGTACTCCTTTTCAAAATTTAAAAAAAACTTAACTTTCAGATTTTTTGGCAAGCTTTATTTCAAAAACGGTAAGTTTTACAAAAAAATTGTTTAAATAAAAGTTGAAGCTAATTTCGAGTTAAACAACTTTTTTATTTACACTTTTACAAAAAAATCATTTTTTCTTAATGAAAACCGTGGAAAACCCTTTTTTTGATACTTTAAAGCCACCTACTTTTTGAAATTTAACTCGTACGACGTTGCTCCAATGACATAAAATGTAGCTGACAGTGTCTTCTACATTTTTTATTTGAAAAACTTTTCCCTTAAATCAATAGATTCCGAGAAAAACGCATTCCAAATTTTTTTTCCCATTTTTTTGGATTTTCTCAAAAACAGCGGAACGAAAAATTCTCTTAATTTTTTTTTAAAGTTATTTACATGCCCCTCTAACGATCTATAACCTCAGATCCAATATTGTAATTTTTTCCAGTCAAAATGCCAGATTTACTGTACCAACACTTTTAATTTAACTTTGATGTAGGAACAATTGTAATAGTACAAGAACGTAGGTAGATGGATAATTTTAATTTAAAATGCCTATTTTTTCAAATAATTATTTGAAAAAATAGGCATTATAATTGGTTTAATTATAACCAATTATAATGCCTATTTTTTAATTATAACCAATTATAATTGGTTTTTTTTTGTGCTATGTTTTAAATCATTGACTAACAATGCTTTCATGATATCAATTTCACCCGATTTGCACCGAATTTTGTGCATATTTCAGCCATGAATTGAAGAAAACATTCCCACTCCGATTTTTTCTATAGATGTCTTATTGATCAATTTTCGAAAAATTGAAATAATCCAATATCCGTCTTGCAAGGAATGAGCTAACCGTATTTTGCCCATGAATACCCGTATTTTACCCATGACGATTTGGATGTTATTTGAGAAAAAAAGATACAAATTCTTGCTTGCACCGATATAAATTTTGATAATATCGGGTGAAATATCATTTGATAGTTTCAAGAAACTTTGTGCCAAGTTCTAGAACTGAACTCAAAAATACAGCGTACAGGTGCTTTTGGTCGGGTACCGGCAGCACTACACGAAAAAAATGACCTCGTATTATTAATTATTCTCATTGTACTTACTGAATGATATTTTTTGCTACAGTCAACTTATTTTATATAAATATTTTTCTTTTATAAAATACTAGCTGTTATTTGCCTGCTTCTACATTAGTTATATAGGCGGTAGCTCAAAAAGAGCTTTTGATCAGAACGATCCGAAGAACATTTTAGGGTGGGTTAGAAAAAGTTTCACAGAAAACCATTTTCCTATTTAATATTGCGGGGTCCTTTTATTTTCTGCAATACTTAACTTATCACAAAAATTTCAATTGATTAATATTGAAATTCATCGGGAAATGTTAAAATTACAAAAGAGAATTAATGAAACCGTACCTCTTTAATTGTACCACGGATCCAAAAGCTGTAAAAGAATTTTTTTTGAAGGAAATTCGATTTACATTTGAAAAATAAATGTTATTTTTTAAAATCATTTTAAAAATGAAAAAATCAGGTCGTTTATTGAAGAGTAACGTAGTAAAGAAGTAAAGAAGTTTTGTATATAGACGTCATTTGAATTGTTTTGCACCAGATTTTTTAACATATTGATAAGTATTTATTTTCATTATTACACACATATTACAAATGTTAAATATTTATTTTTATTTCAAATTTATATAAACATAGCGGCAGTGGCAGATACATACTTTTCGACACTTGCTCGATAATAATAAAGCATCACCTAGTTAGTCAACAGAATAGCAAAAATGAGTAAAAGTTTTTAAAACGTGTTCAAGAAAAAAATTAAAGCTTACATTAAAAAAATGTTTACGATTTAAAAACAAACTTTAAAGACTCTTTATTTGCGCCAAAATTTCATCTAAAAGTATATAAATCATTGTTTTATATATAACGTCTTTGATATAAATAGATACATTTACTATACAGAATGTTCGATTTACATCTAGGCATATAACTATCACGAGTATAACAGAGTACATGCGTTAAGCAATGCATCTAAGTAAGAGATATTATAGATGTTATATGAAATTGCAAAAGTAACTTGTATCGAGGCTTATCTGTTGTAGTGCATCTATTCAACTAAGGAACTCCCACTCTCCAAGCGTGTTACAACTATCTCAACGCATATCGAAGCTTCAACACATGTATATCATACCTCTCACTTAGATGCATTGATTAACGCGTGTATTCTGTCATACTCGTGTTATTTATATGCCTAGATATAAATCGAACATGACCGTCTGCTAGTTGATAAATCTGTAGTAGTTGATGACTTTTGTTTCCTCTACACATGGCAAGTAAACAAGATTTTGAGCTACTGGGAGAGGGAATTTCTTTTGCCAGCATGATCGGAGTACTACTACCTTACCAATGACTCTGTTAGCAGACAGACCTGCTGGCCTAGCAATCGATTAATCGAGTATTAATCGATTCTTTTTGTGTTGTTATTTTCCCTACAACAAACCGCTTTAAATTAACTTATAAAACTCATCAACCATCCGCCACTGAATATATGCGTTGAACAGAAAATATAACTCATTTTTATTGAATTAAATAGGCTTTTATATCTTATTCACGCATTCACAATACATACATATTTTTATATTAATGAAAAGCCATGTGTTTCAATAATTATATACATTATAATTATATAAATAAACATTAGCCTAATATTTTTATCTTGCAAGATCATTCCATTACAGATGAATTTCCATTATAAAAAAGAAAAAAAACGAACAAAAGAGAATTTTTTAAATAAAATCATAGCTCACTCAAATGCCTAGAATACAAATGAATGCAGATTTAGACATTAATTTGACCAGCATGCGTAAATTATATCCAATTATCAACGATAATTATTAAGAACTGTGGTGTCTGAGATCAATATTATATATTATACAATTCGTATTTCGCTTACAATGTAATCATAATTAGCTAAACGTAATTATTCTTCCCAGATGTACACTGTAGCGAGTGAAAGTGTCACTACAGTACGAGTAACGTATTTGTCAGCAAAGTAACGACTTATTCTATACGCATTTATATAATACAAATAATTGATCTAGCTATCGGGGCTTTAGAATTTTATGTCTGTGCAACTGGTCGGAAATAAATTTAAGTTCAGATTTTTGCAATTTCATTTTTGTCAATACGACCACCGTCTTACTAAATCCTCTTAGTTCTGTAGTGCTTGCACTGAAAGCAAATTAAAATAATGAGAACCTCATCCCGAAGTTGGCCGTTACTTATTGAAATAAAGTAAAAATACTTTCAAACAATTGCCTAACGATTGGAACAGGTACAGCTAAATATTTGTATTTACAATAGAATGGGATTGAATTTAAAATATGAATTCATTGATACAAAATCATTGAATTTAAATACACCAAACCATTACTTCTATGAAAGATATTGATTTTAGTTTAAAGTCATGCATTTTATTGATGGAAAATTGCACTTAGTTGGAATATATAATCGTGTAAATAAAGCGAATCGATGAATTAAAAGAAAATTTCTTTGCATTTGCTTTAAATAAAATATTTGGTTATTATAATCGTATATCTATCATGTCTAGTCCATATGTGATTGAGCCAACTTCATGGAGATTGTTGTTACCAGTTAACAGAGTGTTTGAAATAAACATTTAGATCATTTTTATAACATTTACCATATTTTTTGGTATATATGCAATAAGCATCGATATCGCAGTTAGTTAAGCTGTAGACTTAGGACACTAAAATCAATGCTAGATTAAATATGCCTGAAATGAATATTCTGTGGAAATTAAAATCACAGAGGTTGAATCACCAGCTGAATTCCAGACGCACAAATGTTCTACCTGTACTAACACAAACTGTAGAAAATGTTTCTAGTAGAAAATTTAACATTTACGTGTAATTTTAAATACTTTTACTCTTTTACTATTTTAATTTTAAAATTTAGGTTAGTATCTGAATAATTTTTTTTCAATTAGTATGGATAGTCAAGAATTTCGTATACGAGGAAAAGAAATGATTGAATATATATGTGATTATTTGGATACAATAAGTACACGCCGTGTTACTCCGTCCGTTGAACCAGGTTATTTACGTGATTTAATACCAGATGAAGCACCTCAAGATCCAGAAGATTGGGAAAATATAATGACTGATGTTGAAACAAAAATTATGCCAGGTGTTACACATTGGCAACATCCCCGTTTTCATGCATACTTTCCCGCGGGTAATTCATATCCGTCAATATTAGGAGATATGTTAGGTGATGCAATCGGATGTATTGGATTTTCTTGGGTAAATAAATAAAATATGCATAATATTAAAACAAATTTTAGCAAGAAATTTAATATTTTTAGGCTGCCAGTCCAGCGTGTACTGAATTAGAGACAATTGTTTTGGATTGGTTAGGTAAAGCTATTGGTTTACCAAATCATTTTTTAGCACTCTGTGAAGGCAGTCGTGGTGGAGGTGTCATTCAGGTAATTATAAAATTGAGGTTACATTGGAGACGCTTTTAATATTTAATATTTGTTTGATGAACCGCCTGCAAACACAGACAAGTGAAATGGCCGAACAATGAGTTTTCTGACTTTTGGCTAGTAATTTGATATAAATTCTCCCCTGTGCGGTAGCCAATGGGATGTTGAAGTAGAAAAACTCCTCTTTTTTTACAAACTTTCAAAAAATAAATTAAATTTTTTAGACTTCTGCAAGTGAATGCGTACTAGTGACAATGTTAGCCGCACGAGCACAAGCTATAAAACGACTAAAGCAACAACATCCTTTCGTTGAAGAAGGATTATTGTTATCAAAATTAATGGCATATTGTTCCAAAGAAGCACATTCATGCGTCGAAAAAGCAGCAATGATATGTTTTGTAAAATTAAGGATTCTGGAACCTGACGAAAAAGGGAGTTTACGAAGTTCTACGTTAAGCAAAGTAAATTAAAAATATTGAGATTTGAATATTTGCATTAACTAAAGTGTATTTAATTTTTAGGCAATGGAAGAAGATGAATCAATGGGCTTAGTACCATTTTTTGTGTCGACAACCTTAGGCACCACTTCATGTTGTTCCTTTGATAATCTTGTGGAAATTGGCCCGGTATGCCAACGCTTTCCATGTATTTGGTTGCATGTAGATGGCGCATATGCTGGTAATGCATTCATATGTCCGGAATTAAAGCCAATGTTGGCAGGAATCGAATATGCCGATTCGTTTAATACAAACC
Organism: Chrysoperla carnea; assembly: GCF_905475395.1. Taxonomy (NCBI): domain Eukaryota; kingdom Metazoa; phylum Arthropoda; class Insecta; order Neuroptera; family Chrysopidae; genus Chrysoperla; species Chrysoperla carnea. The sequence goes on from NC_058339.1 coordinate 17,520,263, forward strand.
CAAATAAATGGTTGCTGGTGAATTTTGATTGTTCCACATTGTGGGTACGTGATCGAATACGTTTAACATCAGCACTTGTTGTTGATCCATTATATTTACAACATGGCTATTCTGATGCTGCAATTGATTATCGGCATTGGGGTGTACCATTAAGCAGACGATTTCGATCACTTAAATTATGGTTTGTAATGCGAAGTTATGGGATATCAGGGTTACAGAATTACATTCGACATCATATTAAATTAGCTAAACAATTTGAAGCGCTTGTGTTAAAAGATAAGCGATTTGAAGTATGCAATGAAGTTAAGGTAAAGATAAAAAATTACTTTTTCAACTTTCTTTTTTTAGACATTAATATTTTTTGTAAACTTTCAGTTAGGTTTAGTGTGTTTTCGTTTACATGGATCTGATAAATTGAACGAAAAATTATTAAGTAACATTAATGCGTCCGGAAAAATTCATATGGTACCAGCTTCGGTTCGAGATAAATATGTTATACGATTTTGTGCTGTGGCACAACATGCTACCAGCGAAGATATTGGTAATGAACCACTTTCTATTGTCTTAATTAGATTTCTCTCAAAAAATGCAGTCAATTTAGTAAATCCAAAATTTATCAAATAAAAAATTTTCAGAATTGTAAAAAATTTTCTTAAAATAAAATTAATTAATTTATTCCATAACATAGAATAGAAAGATATTTTAAACATTGGTCAGAACGTCATTTTCTTCTTCTAAAAAGTGCCATTCTTTAGTCTCTTATCTTTTGATTGGTTAAAGAAGAAGTTATTAAATAACAATAAAGGTACTTGCAAGTAAATTAAAAACATTACTTACCACTGATAACAAATTGCCTTTGGATAAACTGCTTAGTACTTCAATTTAAATTTATAGAATTTATTCTATTTTTAGATCACGCCTGGGAGGTGATAACTGAATTCGCAACAGAACTTCTTGAACAAGCAGCTGAAAAAGAACAGGTAAATTATTTTATTTTCACATATTACTTCATATTATATAATATATTCCCTGTTCATTAAAGTGTATCAAAAAGTGCCATTGTGGAAATTTTGATAAACCAAGTATGTAATGATACTAAACTTGGGTCATACTTTTCCAATTTGTGATCAAAATTAACCAAGCTCTAATAGGTTTCAAGAAAATGGAGTCCTATTAACGGAATTAAGCACATAAGTGATAGCCAGCGAAAAACTAATCACAGCTGAAAAGAATGACCCAAAATTAGTGGGTTTCAAAAAAAATTCCAATCAGATCGGATCAAATTTGCCTTTATTATCAAAAAATTCTAATTTATGAACTTCATGACGTCATCAGAATCCAAAAAATTTAATTTTGCTCTATTACATCGAAATTTTATCCAATTTTCATAAACAAAGTATGTAATCCTACTAAATTTGGGTCATAATTTTCAAATTTGTCGTCGAAATTAACCTAGCTCGAATAGGTTTAGAGAATGTGAATCCTGGTCCCGATTTTATGCTCATAGGTGATAGTTAGCGAAAAACTGGCATCACAGCTGAAAAGAATGTCCCAAAATTAGAGGTTTTCAAAAAAAATTCCAATCAGATCGGATCAAATTTGCCTTTTTTTTCGAAAAATTCCATTTTATTAACTTCATGACGTCCTCAGAATCCAAAAAATTTAATTTTGCTTTATCACATCCAAATTTTATCCAATTTTGATAAATCAAGTATGTAATCCTACTAAACTTAGGTCATAATTTTCAAATTTGTGGTCAAAATTAACCTAGCTCGAATAGGTTTAGAGATTGTTGAACCTGGTCCCGATTTTATGCTCATAAGTGATAGCTAGCGAAAAACTGGCATCACAGCTGAAAAAAAAATGACCCAAAATTAGTGGGTTTCAAAAAAAATTCTAATCAGATCGAATCAAATTTGCCTGTGTTATTAAAAAAAGGGATGTAAGATTCTATATCTTTATAAAATCTATATCTGTACCTCTGTATAGAGTAACCTCCGTATAGAGTATAGAGTAACCTATAATTAAGTATATTCATAATATATATAAAAATATATTTAAAATCATTACTTTCAAACAAAATATCTTAATGATTATTGAATTCTATAAATACTTATAATCGTGATGAAATTAACAAAAAAATTATTGATTGAAATATAACTATGTGTGTGTTCTTACGAAACTAGGTAAATATAGAATGCACTACTCTAGGTGCCATACTGCACATTTCGTAGTCGATGTCCATGGTTGTACCCAAATTTTGGCCCATTGTTACAAACAATTTTTATAATTAAATAGGAAAATTGAATTTTTTGGTGGGGAAATTTTTTTTTCTCATCTAATGTAAAAGGGTTACGGAGTTAAATGATTGGAAAAGTATGAATAGCCATTTCCATTAAACCCATAAATATAGTGTCAATTGCCATGATATTAAAGCTAATTGAGAAACTAATTGTATGCCATTTTGTTGAAATCGTGGCTAGATTCAATAAGGCGCATAAAAATACATAAATAAAACATGAGTGCAGTTATAGACACCCATCGATCACAGAAAGTGGCTGGGCTCCAAGACTTTACATTTATAATGGCTATTATAATCTGTAATTGATTCGTGATATGTGGCCTTAGGTTTAAACACTCGTCATTATTCACATCTGGCGATATAAAAACAAATAAAAGTATGTCTGAAAATTCTATTATTCTCTGGAAAACAGATACGAGATGAGTAGTAAACTTTGCAAGGAAACCTGCAACCTTTTGAATTTTTTTAAAGTACCTACATAAAATTATCTTGGAAAAAATCTAATTATTTTTTAAACGACTACTTGAAAAATACTTAGAAAGAGCGTCTAACATTAAAGTAAAATTACTTGATAGCACCTAACGGATCTTAAAACACCAAGGCCATTTTTAACACAATATTTTACAGAGAAATACAATAACAAAAACTGGAGAGTATTTACTAGATAATAAACAATAGAAAATAAACAAATCTAATAATGTTAAGCACGTTACTTTTACAAAAGAAAAATCTACGAATAACTACTAATTTACTATTGAGTAGATATTGCATAATCTTTATCTACGCCCGTGCGATAAGAAGTACTTTTTCACTCAGTGTGTCTAGCAAAAATAGTTAATAAGTCAAATCAAATTTTAAATAATAATTATCGTTTATTTTAACATTTTAGAAGCATCGATAAAGTTTTGTATGATATACGTGTGATAACGAATTATTAACGTATTTCTGCGATTGCACAACTGGTGCTACGCACTCGTAATGCTCGTACGCGTACGTTAATAATGCTATTAAACCACTAGAATCGTAAATAACTATTAACATGTTTATTGCTTTAGTTTACAACTAACTATCAGTGTTAATAGATGTGGTAACAGATTATAATAACAATCTTTTATAATGGGCTTGTTCAGTAGAAATAGACGTATTCGCTTTTATTAAAATATTTTGTGGTTAGTATAAAATCGCTAATTTTATAAAACATATAAAAGAAACGAAGGCGTATTTGTCTAGCTTTATATTTTTGTGCGATCACATAAAAACAAATGCGCATTACACCAAATATTTCTGCTGAACAAGCCCATTGTCAGAACAAATCTGTAAAGTAAATATTCTTTATAAATTAGTATTAAGATATTTACTACTATTTATAAATACTATGTAATTTACCATAATGACACTTCATTTTTATAAACATTGCATTACATACCGCGGTGTTTTCTTGAAATTTTGACGACCTCAAGGCGATTTATTATTATACTTCTACGATAAAATAAATACGGGTACTTTTTCATTTATGTTAAACTTTTTCAGATCATATTTAAATTTCCATTTTCTTAATTCCTCATTTTCGAATTAACTACTTAACCGATTTTATAAATTATTTCACCTATAATAAATAAGTTACAATGCTAACATAATGAGTTTCTGAGATATCGCAATGTTTGGTTCGATTTTAGTCCGTATCTTGAAAACTATTCGACCACTCAACAAATGCACCCGATTTTTGTACTTTTTGGGTCAAAATTACCTTATATACTGAATTTTATCGAAATTGGAGATTAAAAAAATTTTTCGATTTTTTGCAATTTTTTTAAGGGGTACCCCTTTGAAAGAATCGAGAAAAACGCAAAAAAAATTTTGTTTCGGAATTTGATGAAACTCGGTGGATGAGGTAATTTGGACCCACAAAGTATAAAAATCAGGTTAATTCAGTGACTGGATGCAGAGTTTCTGAGATATCGCAATATTTGGATCGATTTTAGTCCATATCTCAAAACCCATTCGACCAGTCAACAAATGCACCCAATTTTTGTACTTTGACAAAACAAATCATAACTTCTGGCTCATCAAATTAAATCGTATTTAAAATTATTTAAATACGATTTAATTTGATGAAATTTAGTATAGAGTATTTATAGTATACTCTCTGTATACAGTTTATTTTAAACAGTAGCTTCCATCATCTTAACATCGTTTACCTTGGTTAAATATTTGTTTATTTTTTTTAATTATATTTGCTCTCTGGTATATTATGTTCACTTGTAATTTTGGTGTGAATAATTTCAAGGAAATGCTTAGTATTTTGGAATCGCAAATAATAATTTTTTGACATAAATTCAAAGGTCAATATTAAATTATACAGACTTGAATAAGAACGTATACTTACGTTCAATAAAAACGCGACACTATTTATGTATCTGATATATTTGATGGCTTATTTCTAACTTACACAGGGAAGAAATTTATTGTTCCTATTGGCATTTGCTTAAAATATAGGATTTGGTCACTACAAACACACACCTGTCATGCCTAGACAATATGCGGTTGTCCCAACTTCATGAAGATTGTTGTTACTAATTTACAGAGAATTTGAAATATACTTATTTATTATTTTTAGAGTAAATAACATAATCTAAGTTGTCCCGTTCTGCTCATGTGGTTGAGACAATCACACCAGTATTTTGTTATAATATTTATAAGTAGTAGAACCAATTAAAAAATGATTGTTTAAGACTATGTTGCATTTCAAAACAACAATATTTGAAATTTGTTAGACAAAATATTACTTTCATACAAACAACTCATGCGGTTGTGTCAACTTCATCACTCAACCCCGTACGGTAGTTGTATCACATTCGCGGCCTCATTCACCATATTTTATTTCGTGGCGAGGTTGAGACAACCTCATATCGTTTGGTAAAATTGGAGTAAATAATTAATTCAGTATTTATTCCAGGAATTAGCTGATGATGTATTTGACATTGTTGAACGTAAACGTAAACATACATTAGCACAAAAACGTTCATTCTTTGTACGTATGGTCAGCGATCCAAAAATATACAATCCAACAATAATTAAGACAGCAAATCGACGTCATTTAACTGATACTGTTGGTACACCCGGAGACAATATAAATAATGCTGTTACCATTCAACCACCCGCGTAAGTTCATCAAATCACATCTTTAAATAAATGTTTATCCTTTACGAGATCTATTTGGCTAAATATGGTAGAACATTATAAATTTTTGCTTATTTATTTTATTTTTATTTTTTCCGGAATTAATGCAGTTACGCAGGCCAAATTATACTCACATAATTGTAAGATTTTGGCAACATTGCCTTTAATATTGTTACATATTGTTATACAATCCAGTAGTTCGAAAATTGTAATAATCCGACACACCCTAGTTGTAAATATTGCTGAATTAATGAGACTCTACTGTATTTTGACATCTACAAACATCTAAAGAAAAAATTTGAAACTTTACAGAAATTCATCGTGGATAAGTTGGCCTTTAGCTTTTCTATTCCAAGGAATGCAAGATGACGGATCAGCCCCGCTTAGGTACGATTTTAATAAATAAAATTTAATTTAACTAAATTGAACATAGAATTAATTCTAGATTTCGTCATTTGGATACAAAAGTCAGATTGAGAGCTGAAAGTCGACGAGGTAGTCGAAATGATTTATCACCAGCAGTATCACCAGAACGTGAGACTAGTAGTAGTAAAACATCGCCAGGTAAATCGCCAGTTTTTCCACGAAAAGAGAATAATCATGTGAATAATAATCATTCACCCGAAAAAACATCACCACCGGAAAAATCATCATCGACATCATCTAAATGTAATTCATAAAATTTGTATTTTACTTCCTACAATAGTCAAAAAAATAATATTTAAAAAAAAATTACGTAAAAGTTATTCATTAAAACTCTACATTTTTGTGATTATTGTGACTATTATAATACAGTAATATCGTTGAAAATAAGCCGAGTTAGAGGTTAGACCAGAGGTTCTCAAACTGATATCGCCTACTTCGAGAATGAATTATTTTTCAGTGCTCCCTATTCGTTGTGTGCGTAGTCATGGTAGGGACAATAAAATCAATTCCAGCGTTTCAAGTGAAAAATTTTGGCGATAAAGGATGCTGCTATGACTAATTTGCAATTCTTTACATGTTAATGTTATAGAAAATGTCAAATTAAAATTATTGAAAAACATTAATTAATTAAACTTAATGCATTAAAAATTGTGAAAATAAAAAATCAAAGTGCACTAATATTATTTTTCGTCCATACAATTATATATGCATCAATCTATAATTAAAGTAGTGTATCGTTACCATGGAAACGCCTCCAATAAAACTCACGCACGGTGCGAATATATAAATAATATTTACCCGATATTTTATGTTTTAAGGATGTACGAGCATGATAACAGTGTTTTATTTAAAGGCTCAAAATTTTTTTGTAAGTAGATTTTTACTCAAAGAATATGTCATTAAAATTTCAGCTTAGGTATCCATGCAAATTTTCAATGTAAAAATGAAAATCGATATGGAATATACTGCTCTTATGGAGAAATCTCAAAAAAGATATATTGTGAAATTTTTTGATAATTTTCACTTGGAACGAATGAAAACAAATAAAGAAAACTTTTTAATAGAATGTAAACGTATCAGTACTGACAGAAAATAAAAAACCAAGTATCTCCCTTCATATAAAGAATGTACGAGCAGGGTAGATTAAGGGTTGAAATTATTTTTATCTTATTTTTAATTTTGATGATGAATTTTATTATAACTTCAATGAATGTAAACGAAAAATAAGAAGAAAATTTTTCTATCTTGGTTTTCGAAATATCGAATGCTGAGTAATTACAGAAAATTTTCAATTTTGAAACCTTTATATACAATATATTACTGTAATATTAATAGAAATAAATAATTACTGTAAATTTTAAAGATATGCTTAAATCAATAAATTTCAAATATAAATCACTTAAAACTTTATCAGTGTAGTTGACTGTTATTAAAATTGTTTACATAATATGACCCATAAATTTTGAAATCAAATGTAACTTTGTAAAAGTGAATTTAATCCCTTGAAATTTTTTTTCGATTTTTCAAATTTCTTCGTGGCGAAGGAGTACGAAGGTAAAGGTTCGCGCAAAAATGTGTTTTTTTATCTTTTTTTCTTTTCTTGGTAATGCAAAGAAGGTAACAAGCTCAGATATTATGTTCATTTAAAAAAAGTCTAACTGTAGCTTCGATTTATTTAGATTAGAAAGAGCATAAATTATTTCTAATAAGAGGAAAAACGCTAAGGAAAATGGAAAAGAATATTAAGGGAGTAAATTCACAGGATATTCAATTTTATATTTAAGTTTTTACACTTCTTCATGGGGTAGAGAAACCAATATTTTGAAGTAACATAACGTAAAAAATATTATAAATCCTCAGTCAAACTCATTTTACCGTAAAAAAAGTGATTCAAACTGTAAGCTTATTAATTGCTTTTATCTAGCAATAAGAATTGGCGATATGATAACACTTCAAAGTCGTGCAGCGTATACGGTTTTTTTACCACTATAATAAAATAGTGCAGTAACTTTTGGAATTATAATGTATCGAATATGTCCGGTCTCATATTTTGTTTAATTATGTAATATTTATGGTTATTTCACTAATAAATGAAACGTAAAATTGGTATATTTATAGTAAGGAAAAACGGTAAAAGTTTTTCGTCATGGTAAAAAGTCATAAATATGATAAAGGCACGTATATTATTATACTAATAAAGCATGAATGGAACATGGATAACTCGAAGACATTTTTTAATAACACCCATTATTTGATTTTTAATTGTAATTAAAATTTGATCAGCAAAAAACTATTTGACAATAAGAAAAATATTGCCATAATTTATGATATAAATAAATTATGGGTTTTAAAATTTATTTGACGTAATCTAACAAAAAAATATTGAAATAAGTATGAATTAAAAAATCCAAAAAAAAAATTAAAATTAAATTTTTTAAGCTATTGTCACGTCATTGAAAACGGTTTGAATTGTCTGCGGTTGTAACGAAATAAAAAATTCATTAATACTAAAATTTTTAAAAATCGTTTCTTGGGTACCAATATCGATTGTGTTGATGAATCAAAGCAGGTACTAGTGAAGTGCACATACTTTTGCATACAGGCATTAAATTTAGTTACACAATCTGTTACGTTAAATAGTTTTTTTTTTCATAAAATTATAAATCAAAACTGATGATGATCTTGAGCTTAATTAATGTCCTAAAAATAAAATAATAAACATTCAAATTTTAATGTGTTTATTTTTTTTTTATAACCTCATATTAGTCCAGGTCTTAGCTCATTTCCCGAATATTACGAACATGCAAAATATACCATGTGTGTTTGTACCATCTAGGCATATACATATCTGTAGTATGACAGAATACATCCGTTTAGTAATGCATCTAAGCGAGAGGTATTATATATATGTGTTGTAAGACTACAGATACAATACGACAGACCTTCTGTTGTATGCATGCAGAGAGTGGGAGTTTTGTTGCATACTTACTAGTTATCTGTAACTAAAAAACTCCCACTCTCCAAGCGTCTTCCAACTAATGTTCAATACATGTATATAATACCTCTCGCTTAGATGCATTACTAAACGGATGTATTCTGTCATACTACAGATATGTATATGCCTAGATGGTACAAACACACATGATATATAAACTAATGTAAAAATATCCATATAACGGACGACGGTGTTTTAGTAAATGTTATATTTCCCTCATTTAATCTTTTTTACGTTTGTCTATTTCAAGTAACATAGGGACCCAATTAATCGGACCTGCGACTGCTACACAGCTAATCAATTTAAAATGGTTAAAAAAACTTCAACGTTAATACAGAAACTGACCTGATAAGGATAAAATTTAAGACAAAAGGTAAACTAAGGAGAGCTCTGGCCGCGAAAATTGAATCAAGTGAGACGGAACAATCCCTACAAGAAAAGAAAAGGATAAACCATATCAAAAAACATGTACACAGCGATTATGACGATGACGACAAAGTTGAAACTTGCTGAGTTAGTTCTGATTCATGAATAAGAAAATATAAGCAAAATGATTTCATTGTTGCCTTGATTCTTATTTCGATAGTCACGATAACGAGGAAGACAATCCGTGAAACTAGGCCAGCCAAGCCTAGTATTACAGTTGCTACAATCTTCGAAAATGTTTTAAGATATTTTTTAGTTTCTAGAGATTTTTTTTTCTTTTACAATAAACGTGGGCCAAAAAGACACAATACACAGCTTTCAGCATATCATATTCGTCTTATTTTAAGTTACACAAAGAAAGTTCGATGATTTTTGTGAGGTCTAACTCCTACCTGCTCTATAAATAACACGTCGATATAGAATTTTCCCAATTATGTTTTAAAATTCTAACAAAATCAACTTTGAGAATATATCACAGTTATTATCAATTAATTAAAGTAATTGAATTATAAATTATTGGAAATTTTTTTTCAAAGGAAATCAGTCAAAAATAAAATTATTAATTGGGTAATTAAAAAACCATAAAATTCAAGATGGGCACGAAATCAGCTAAAAAGAAAATTAATTAAAACATTAAAAAACAATAAAATACAAAATGAGGCGAAGTAAAGAGCATTTTTCAAAATGATGTAAAAAAATAATTGTAAAAATCTCTTGTAGCAAATATTAGCCACTGGAAAGATGCAGTGCTATGATATATATAAATAGCCTTGACTTAACGAGTAAGCTTAACGCGAATATCATATCAGATTTGACGAGCGCCGTGCCTTTATTGACCGCAGCAGACCGAAATTTGCCTCCCTCGCCGTCTACCACTAACTTGCAACAGCGTTTTGCATTAAAATTAAAATCAAAGTTCAATTGCTTAGTTTCTGCACTATGAACTCGATAAAAAATATTCGACACAATGCAAGTTTGCATTTAGAAAACAATATTTTAACACGGGTGGGCTGTATCCACGGATGTTTTACTGATCCGGAACATCACTAATAGATTTTTTTTATTCAAAATACATATTTGATGAATTTGATATAATTATATTTCGAGGAACAAATATATAATTTATGGAAAATTTTCTTGATCAAAGAAATAATTTATCTACTTTTCAAACAATTCATTCCTATATAATTTCAAAAGGTGTCTTACACATCTTAGTGTACGTTTTAAATAATATTCAAATAAAATTATGTTTATTGAACATTAAAATTAGATAAATAAATGTTTAAAGCGTTTATCACCTTTTACAAATAGCTATAATTAATTATGTAAATAGATAATAATTCGGAACATTTTGAGTATTTACATGAATCATTATAAACATTCCAACTAGCAAATTGCTAAAAATAGGTGCTAATTATATATAAAATTAGACCGGTTAGGTGGATTAAAAGTTCCAGCAGGCTTATTCGAACCAAAATTGTTTCAAAATAAAAAATACGTCGACAAATTTTCCCATGTCCAGTATCACAATGTAGCCATCATGCACGGATTTTTCCGTGCATCTTCCGAACCATAATTTTAAATTATCTGAAGTGATTTTCTACAAAACAAAAACCTTGTACCTAATCTATTCATGTAAAATGCTTTGTCCTGAATGGCTAACTGACTGACGGATCAACGCACAGCATAAACCGCTGACCGGAGAGACCAGAAACTTGGACGGGGTACTCTTTGTATGACTGACTATAAGAAAGAATTTTCCAAAATTCTTCCCCCAAATGGTTGAAAAACGAGGGCAAGGTTTGTATGGGACACTTCAAATTTTTCATAAACATTCTTTATCAGAATCGATGGAAGGCGATGTATTTCGTATTTTGTTGAAACTTATCGCTTAACGGGGTTAAAAAGAGTTAGAAGTGCATCGAAGTTGGTATTAATACTCCTTAGTGCTTTTGATTAAAATTACATTTTATTTTAGGGAGATCTAAATCTTTTAAGATCTAGCAATTACTCCCCGGCTTCCTTGGACGATTTTCAAAACTACTTAATGGATTTTATTAAAACTTTAAAATAATATATATCATAAATCAGAATAACACATAGGCTACAATTTATAAAGAAACTACAATAATTTGTTTTCATAACAAAAAGCAACTTATATTTCGAGTGTTATGCATGGGAAAGGAAGGGGGAGATAAATGAGATCATCCAGCGAAGCGAGCAGTTTATTGCTAGTTCAAAATAATCGAAAAAACCCATACCTACTTCAAACCTTATATGACTAATTAAAATGAAAAATAATAATAGAGATGAATGTTTCTTAAAAATTTCGTAGAAAAAAAACATCTTGATACGTCATATTCTGATTAGCAAAATAACGCTAATTATTTATCAATTATATGTCGATATATGGGCATCTAAAAAACATGAATTAAAAAATCACAATAACTCGAATAAAAATTATTTATTCATAATTTCGGGAATCATGTCTGTGATTGTTTCTAAAAATTAAAATTGTAAAGTTGCATAACGTGTGAACAATTTGAAATCGGATACGGATTTTAAGTACATAATATAATCGTCACTTCGTTGTGCATTTGATACATTTGTTTTAATAAAAGACAATTAATATTGAAAATATATTTCTCAGTATGTTAAGCGGAAACAGCAAAAAAAAATTGGTTAATAACATTATTTACGATTTTAAATTTCATTGGTTAGAATTAAATGATGGGAAGGCGTGTATTACTTTAAAATAATAAAAGTATTTGAATATAGAATACATTATGTGTATTAAATAATTAGCTTCTTGAAAAAAAACCGTAAATGTACCTAATCAGAATAGGGTATTCTACTATATTTGAAAAAGTACTTCAAAATGTTGATTTTGCAAATAAAAACCCATCAAAAATTTATTTCGGAAAAATACACACGCTTTCTTGTCAAAAACTTAAATTAAATTTTTAACCTTTTTTAAACTGTCAAAAACGCAGGCATCCAATTTGATGACGTAATATCGGTATCATTATACGAAATACATATTACACAAATAAGTTTGACAGATATATTCATAGACATCTGATTATAATAAATATAAGTACTTTATCTATGGATATATTATACCCAGCTATCTACACTGAACTAACTGAAGGTCTATGGCTCATACCGATATGACATCACAGCAGGGCTTGCCCGCGTTTTAGGTCACGTGATTTACAGTTACGAAATCAGAATATTTAAGTATATTTTTACATAAATTTTAACTTTTCTTCAAATTTCATAATTTATTTTTGACTAACGATAATACCCTATTTAATTTACTGACTTTATGATCAGTAAATTAATTACACAAAAATACGGACTTAGTACGAGGTAGTATGACGATTATCAGTGAACCAAATCTGTAAAATGGGAATATTCGAGAAATAAAGGTATTTGTTTCTAAATATATCCAAATAAGTAATATGGAGTGTTTGCAAGGATATTACTTGGAGGTATATGTTTTGGAATTGGTAATGGCTGTATTGCGAGTGATATGTATGGCTGTATGGCGATAATATTTGTTTCTATAAAACTGTTTTTGTGTGTCTTCTGGTTTGTGTGTTTGTTCACACATCACAAAAAAACCACTGGACAGATTGTGATGAAATATAATTAAATTTACATCTTATGATCAGACTTTCAAATTAACTTTAGTAATTTAGAGAGACGTACGTAAATGGGGCAGAGAATGAAGGATATCATGGGCCAGTATTTGTTTTTAGTTAGAATTGCCAAGCGAAGAAGGTGAATAGTAGCTAGTTTATAATAAAGCAATACTCGTAGAAAGTTTACTAGGTAGAATCCAAAGTTTCAAATAGGTATTTATAAAGTTGTCATATTAGTGCATTTTGCCTACAGATTAACACGATAATCAAAAAGATTGCGAGCTCAAACTTTGTATAATATATCTTCGACCTTAAAATTTTCAGATGCATAAGTCTATGGGATCTATCTTTTAACCCGTAAGAAGAGCTTAATACAGAAATATTTTTAATATACAGACAATTCTAGAGAAAATATGAAATGAACTGTGAGTTGATGCAAAAATGAGATGTGTTATTCGATAAACACACTGTATATATTAAGATTAATACACATGAATTGTGTAATAACATCAAACATTATTAGCAGAAAATACAAGGAAAATATACTAAAAACTTATAAATTCACATTACAACATAAAAATTATCAGTGTTTCATCATGAATATCATTCATTAAACATCACACCTTTTTCTCATCAAGTTTAACGTACGTAGTCAAGATTATTACTTAACTACGAAACAATAAAAAGTACCTACTGAAGATTTAATTTACGTGAGTTATGTGAATTTGTGTGCGAATATTATTTAAAAAAACGAATTACATTTCTATGTTTTTATTTATTTAATGAAGAAGACATTTCACAACTAACGATCGATTTTTATTATAAACTTTAAACCAATTAAAGGTAATTATTTAGTGATATAAAAATTTCAAGTTTAATACATAACATTTTAAATATGTATGTATACTTTTTAAAATAATTTATTTTACTGTGTAATTCTATAAAATTATTTTAATATTATACCATGTATATATGAAATATACATAGTATATTAAGTTTAGTCCCATAAAATCACCTAATTAGTCCATTTCCGGTTGTCCGTCCGTCCGTCTATGGACACGATAACTCAAAAACGAAAAAAGATATCGAGCTGAAATTTTTACAGCCTACTCAAGACGTAAAAAGTGAGGTCAAGTTCGTAAATGAGCATCATAGGTCAATTGCATCTTGTAAACCGTTAGAGATAGAACAAAAGTTTAAATGTAAAAAATGTTCCTTATCAAAAATTAAACAACTTTTGTTTGAAACATTTTTTCGTAAACATCACTGTTTACCCGTGAGGGCGCCAAATAGGCGGAAATTTTATAATATGTACTATACTTGATTATCAGTTATGTACCTATGTGTCACATGTTTGTATGTGTAATGTGATAAAGAAATCAACACTGACTATGCATGGTATTTCAACAATTAACTCAGTCAATTGTTTGTTTTCACTTGTTTTTAATTAGTTTCAATGTTAATAAAGTAATAAATAATAATTAATCAAAAATAATCAACTCAAAATGTTTTATAACATTGTAATGTAAAATGCAAATCCGATTTTAACAATATAGCACTACCAAGAATTTTGATGGATCTACTCAAGATTATTTATAGATCGGGCGATTTTAATAAAAAAAATACTATAAATAAATATAGTTTTCTTAATTCAGAATGCTAATTTTTGAGCGGTTTGAATTTTCATACATAACGCACGTAATTGGTTAGAGATAGAGGCTTTATACCAATACGTTTTTCTTTATAAAAGAAGAAATAACTTTTCTTAGAAATATGTTTCTGTAAACTGCATAAGTTCCACGGAAAATTGTTTCTACGAAAAGTTGTTGGTTTTACCAAAAAATACAGATATAGACATAGAAGCTCACATATATAGGTTTTTTGTCCTCAAAACTTTGTTAGTTTTTCCTCTGACAAATCATAGGCGTGCATTAAATTAGAGTAGACTTCCGGTAATTCGGCTCCTGGCCAGAGCCCGATCTTGCTGTTAGGCACTCCGGACAAAAATAATATTTGTCTCTTTGCACTCATTTGCACTTTTTTTTAAGTTGACATAAGCTTGAAGCTCGATAAATAAATTTAATCGAAGAAAATGCTTCAGACGATTTCAGACGAAAATTTTTCGATTTTTTGCAATTTTTTTAAGAGTACCCCTTTGAAAAAATCGAGCAAAATGCAAAAAAAATTTTTGTTTTGGAATTTGATGAAACTCGGTAGATGGGGTAATTTTGACCCAAAAAGTATAAAAATCAGGTTAATTTAGTGATTGGATGCAAAGTTTCTGAGATATCGCAATATTTGAATCCATTTTCGTCCGTATCTCAAAAATTATTGGGCCAGCCAGCAAATGCACCCGATTTTTGTACTTTTGTTTTGGGTCAAAATTACCTTATATACTGAGTTTTATCGAAATTGGAGATAACAAAATTTTTTCGATTTTTTCAATTTTTTTAAGGGGTACCCCTTTGAAAAAATCGAGAAAAATGCAAAAAAAATTTTTGTATTGGAATTTGATGAAACTCGGTAGATGGGGTAATTTTGACCCAAAAAGTATAAAAATCAGGTTTATTTAGTGATTGGATGAAGAGTTTCTGAAATATCGCAATATTTGGATCGATTTTAGTCTGTAACTCAGAAACTATTCGACCAGTCATCAAATGCACCCGATTTTTGTACTTTTTGGGTCAAAATTACCTTATATACTGAGTTTTATCGAAATTGGAAATAACAAAATTTTATCGATTTTTTGCAATTTTTTTAAGGGGTCCTTTGAAAAAAGATTTTGGAATTTGATGAGCCATTTGAGCCGTTTTTTCGGGTACAAAATTCTAGCCCCGCACATGACATAGCTAAGAACACTGCCCAATAAATTACCTTTCAACTGAAACCAAAAAAATTATAATCGGTTCATCCGTTTAGGCGTTACGATGCCACAGACAGACAAACACACAAACACACACACATAGCGGTTCAACTTATAACACCCCTTTTTTTAGTTCGTGGGTTAAAAATGATAATGCGATTGGACAAAAAAAGAAAAACTAATTATGTATTTGCTGAAAACAACCAACTTTTTAAATCATATCTACCACCACCTACACAGATTTTGGGGTTGACAACGCTGGCTGCGTATTAACTGCACTTAAGGTAGTACCTACACGAAAGTGATATTCCAAGAATTTCTCAAAACTCAGAATATAAAATATTTAATTCATAATACACTTGCTGTTAAAATTAGAAGATGATTTACCATGCCATACATGAGATATTAGCAATTAAAAGTGACGCAATTTGTACGTGTACATGGGAGAAGTGTATAAAAATACACAAATTTACAAATATTATATTTATTTACCAATGAATGACGTCCACCATCTCTATGAAAAACTAATATAATGTAGAATACTATATTTAGAAAATATATAAATAAAAATAAAAATTATTTACCATATAGTTTCGATAAAAAACTTAAATAAATAACTCGTTTTAGCGATGATTTTTGTGGAAAAGATATGAAGACTAATGTTAAAGGCATATGTCATAGTGTGTGTGTTTATATGTATACTAGAATCAGTAGTGAGGAACTACAGTCTTTTGAAAATAATATATGGTATATGTATAATAGTCATAGCACAGTTAATGCACTGAATGATAGTATTAGTCCAAAACTTTTTGACTGGACGGTCGCGGAGGAACTACCTTAAGTATTTAATAGTTTACTGGATTTCTGTTACCGTGTTGTTATGCGCATTCATCAAAAGTTTCCAATATAATTTGTATTATTTGCAGAATCAGTATTATTTAAAATGAATGTCGAAGAATTTCGTGAAAATGGGAAGTCTTTGATTGATTACATGTGTGATTATGTATCAACAATTGAAAAGCGTAGAGTTATTCCAAATGTAGAACCTGGTTATTTAAGACCAATCCTGCCAGACGAAGCACCGGAAGATCCAGAAAAATGGTCTGAAATATTTAAGGACATCGAAACAAAAATTATGCCTGGTGTTACACATTGGAATCATCCACATTTTCATGCATATTTTCCAGCTGGAAATTCTTTTCCATCAATTTTGGGTGACATGTTATCAGATGTAATTGGAAGCATTGGATTCTCATGGGTAAGTTCTAATTTTGGAAGATTTCAAGAGAATAGTTTCATTAAAAAAAGAGTTTCAAAATCAAACTTTTTAACTTCTTTAATTAAATCAATCGTTAATTAAAGAAATGCAGGCAAGGTTTTTTTCCGCGCGGCACAAACGAAAAATGCCTTTCGACTATCTTAATGAAACTATGGATCTTAATTAGCCCTAGATGAGAAGATCAAACGTCTTCTCGAGCACAAGTATCGAGTCCTACTCAAATTAGTCAATTTTTTTAAACAATTTCTAATTAAAAATTTAAATTTTACAACAGGCTTCAAATCCAGTTTGTACAGAATTAGAGGTTGTCGTACTTGACTGGCTTGGTTCAGCAATGGGTTTACCTAGCACTTTTCTGGCAAAAGCAACAAATCATAAATCAGGAGGGGTTATTGCAGGTTCAGCAAGTGAATCAATATTTACATGTCTATTAGCAGCAAGAGCGCAAAGTATAAATTACTTGAAAGGTTCACTACAAAAATTTGATGGAAGTATATTTTTATCCAAACTAGTAGCATATTGCTCCAAAGAAGCCCATTCATGTGTTGCAAAAGCATGTATGATATCAACAATAAAATTGCGTATATTAGATACAGATGAGCACCTTTCACTACGCGGCGAAACCTTAGAAAAAGCAATTCGAGAAGATATAGAAAAAGGATATTTCCCATTCTTCGTGGCAGCAACTTTGGGTACAACTGCTGCTTGTGCATTCGATAACCTTGAAGAAATTGGTACAGTGTGTAAAAAATTTAAAAGTATATGGTTTCATGTAGATGCTGCATATGCTGGAAGTGCATTTATATGTCCTGAATTGAAACATTTTTTAAAAGGAATACATTTAGCTGATTCGATCAACACTAACAGTAACAAATGGTTTTTAACAGCTTTTGATTGTTCATGTTTATGGGTTCGAGATAGAATTCGATTAACAAATGCCATGTCCGTGTATGCTGCATATTATCCAGAAAATGACGAGAGCGTAGAAGCTGTGGATTATCGACATTGGGGTATACCTTTAAGCCGTCGAATGCGTTCATTAAAATTATGGTTTGTTATGCGATGTTATGGCCTCAAAGGTTTGCGAGAATACATAAGAAACCATATACAACTAGCAAAATATTTTGAATCTTTAGTTTTAACAGACAATAATTTTGAAATAATGAATGAGGTTCATTTAGGTTTAGTGTGTTTTCGATTAAAACTTAGTGATAATACAAATAAAGATTTACTAGCAAGAATAAATTACGAAGGTAAAATTCATATGATACCAAGTCAAATTAAAGGAAAATTATGTATTCGATTTTGTGTGGTTTATGAACATGCAACAAAAGATCACATTGGTAAGTTAATTTTTTATTATTCGGAATTCACAATAGGGTATTCCACTATTTTTGAAAAAGTACTTCAAAATGTTGATTTTGCTAATAAAAAGCCACCAAAAATTTATTTCGGAAAAATACACACGCTTTCTTGCCAAAAACTTAAATTAAATTTTAAACCTTTTTTAAACTGTCAAAAACGCGGGCATCCAATTTGATGACGTAATATGGGTATCACTATACAAAATAACACAAATGAGTTTGAGAGATATATTCATAGACATCTGATTATAATAAATATAAATACTTATTATCTATGTATATATTATACCCAGCTGTCTACACTGAACTAACTGATGGTCTATGACTCATACCGCTATGGTATCACAGCAGGGCTTACCCACGTTTTAGGTCACGTGATATACAGTTTAAAAATTACGATTTTTAATTTTAATATTTCAAAAGAAAAATGTACTTTTACGACTCGAAATCAAAATATTTAAGTATATTTTTACATAAATTTTAACTTTTTCCAAATTTCATGATTTATTTTTGACTAACGATAACACCCTATTATTGCTTTTCTCGGAAAATTGATAAAAACTACAATGTTATTTCTTGCCGATTTTCCTAAAATTACGATATTAGTTCAGGTGCACCGATTGGGCTACCGATGGTTGTTATATAAGTATAAAAATATTGTTATATATTATAAAAATGATCAATAAGTTTATTTCAAACTCTCCGTAAATTACTAACAACAATCTTTATATAGTTGAATATTTTAGTCTTTTTTCAGTGTGCTCTAAATACTCAGACAAATAACGATATTTTTGATAAACGATTACTAAAACAATTTAGCGTGACTTAATTTTTGATGAAAAATTATTGCCAAAGATAAAACTTATTAAATTAAAGGCAATCATATCTATCAATTTAAAGAAAAATCAAGTCTTAACAAAATATGTTTATAGTAGACAACAATTTAGGTTAGGTTAGGTCAGCTCCTAAATTATTTTCATAGGCTGAGTGCACCTCCTTCATGCATATACCATGCACTACACCATCCCATCACAACTATTAATTAAATTAATTTATGTTGTGACGGCGGGAATCGAACACTCTACCCTAGGCATACCACGAACGGAATTGGTTACGCCTTAACCAACTGAGCCATTACAACTGAGACTATGTTAATTTAAAATCCATACGTAAAATACTACCCTACCTTTGACGTACAAATTGGCGGAGGTGGAAGAGATTGCTAAAAATCCAACGTTTGACATTGAATTGATATTCAGAATTTAATGTGGTTTTTTTTTTGGACGATAAAACACTCCAACTAACTTTTTTAACTACAACTTCAGGTACATCCTTCAAACGAAGTTTTTACTTAGGTAAAATTAGGTTAATAATTGACCTATTTTGAGCTGCACAATCGTTGTGAACACCTTTATGGGGCACTCTGTATAAACGATGCTAGAAAAACGAACATTCGATTTTACTACTTTTTCTGATACGTATTTTTATCATTTCAGATTATGCTTGGAATGTAATAAAAGAACATGCAAATAATATATTATCACAGCAACAAGACACAATAAAAGCGGTCAGACCACCATCAGAAACCAAACAACCTGTACTACGGCAAATATCACGCCAACTATCACGACGATTATCATTTGTACGAAGTTTATCCAAGGAACAATATAATCAGACAAAACAGAAACAAAATAATAGTTTAAGCGACGGAGCATCACCGTTAATTATGCCATCCGAAGATGATGAAGATAATATTCTAGACATGGAAGATATGACATTAGATAGTGATGATGTTTTTCCAAATAATAAATAAGAAACTATAAAAGAATGCAGTTTTGTTATTAAAATCAAATACCTTTTCATTTTTTCTTAATACACTCTAGATTGAAACTTCAAAGTAGTTAAACGACACGCAAAATAGTCCCCGTAGAATTAGATTTTCACTTAGGAATACGAAAAGTCTAGGCTATTGATTATGTCATATATATAGAAAGAAACCACGATGTTCACGGGTTTTTATTGCAGGAATTAAGAAGAAAAAATCAGTGAGTGCTATTAAATTAGAGGGTGGGAAGTGAAGATAGGGCGAAAAAGCACTCCTTTTGGTTTTTTCCAAATATCTCGTAAACTAAGAAAAATTTCGATAACTTTTATATAAAGCTTTTTGTACTAAATCAAATTTTCCATCGGAAAAAATAAAAAATAAATGATATCATGCCAAAACAGTTGAAACAAACAGGAAAAAAAGACAAATTTCAATTTTAGGTTAAAAATTGACAGATATATTCGCTCCGTGCGTGAGTTTCGTTTCCATGACAACGATACACTACTTTAATTATAGAATTGTATGGATGCATATATAATTGTATGGATTGCATTGAAAACTCACATTGAAAATTAAATATTATTGTCTCACAAATTTAAATAAATAATTATGATAATTTACATTTGAAAAATAATATTTGTACAATTTGATTTCTTATTTTCACAATTTTTAATGCATTAAGTTTAATTAATTAGTGTTTTTCAATCATTTTAATTTGACAGTTTCTATAACATTAACATGTAAAGAATTGCAAATTAGTCATAACAGCCCCCTTTATCTCCAAAATTTTTCACTTAAAGCGCTGGCATCGATTTTATTATCCCTACCATGACTACGCACACAACGAATAGCCATTTCAACCTGGCTTTTGAAAAATTATTGTTTACCCAATGAAAAAAGTATAAATATGTACTACAAATCCGATGTGTGGTTTCCAAAAAGATACGTTATCACCCTGTTCCGGCAACAGCGATAAAATAATAAGATATCACGTTTGATAACATTATTGAGTGAATGTAGCAGCACCATTCTTCCAAAATTGTTGTAATTGTCATACATTCCTAAATACTAAACGTAAAATACGTTTTTTCAATGATAAAAATCATAATTTTCATCATTTATCACAGTAAAGTTGGCATGGGTAAGTTGTAGTTGCCCATTACAGAGTTAATGCAAGGTGGAAATAGACCTAAAAAACATTCGCGCTGAACGCATGGTGTGTACACGCTTGTGTACATACAAAATACATATCTTACTCCGTAATTTCATTCTTTGGAAAGTCATTACGTGAATTTTTTATAATTTTCTATTTACATAACGAGTAGAATAACCTCAAACAAATCTAGGTTTACACAAAAAAAGTAAGATTAAAAAAGAATAAAACTCATAAGTATTTGTAAAAGTCAAAGGTCAACTTACCAGGTATAAATTGATAGATTAAAGATAATATAAATAATTTGACAGCACAAAGAAAAAACTTTATTATCAGAATACACTATTTGTGTTTGAAAATATTTACAAAATCATAAACGCACATGGTTTTTGACAGCTAATACATGTCAAACACAAGACCAAAAGATAACACCAGATAGCAGTACTATACTTCATTTAAAAATGTTTAGCAATTTAAAAATTTTTATTTTAAATCATTGTTAAAATTCAAGCTAGGCCTTTTGTCAGTATATACCTATCAATAGTATCAGAATACGTAACTTCGAAAATTTAAAATCTAATTAACGAATTATGTAAAATATGGCATTTTCAAAATTGCTTTTTTTTAACTATTAGCCTAACTAGATTACTTAAGACTTAACATTAGTATATTCTATCTGTATTACATGATAAACCGAACCCAGAAGCTCGCAAAAAATTAAACACTTCACAAATATCTTACCTACCATCATAGTCTATCATAGTATATTACCACATAAAACGAAAGTTTATTTGTAGCTTCAAAATGCAATAGTGGAGCAAATAAAGGGTGCTGCACCCGTTGGAGAAAATTTGGCAAACTAGTTTTAACATTACCTTTAACATTCTGATAAAACATCAATTACGTATCTCGCCGTTGCAAAAAAAAAAATTATTTTGCATGTTCGGCTCTCCACTTAGATTTACTGCCTCCGACCAGATGACTGGTTGATGTTTTGGCAAAGAATTTTTAGCATTCTGATAAAAAATCAAAAACGTACCTGGCCATAGAATAAAAAAATTTTTGTTTTCATATTTGGCACTCCATTTAGACCTTAGTACCCGGTTGTCTGGCTAATATTTAGACATTTGTTTGGGTAACTTTGCATCTTTAAATTCTGAAACAGAAAATGCACGCACTTTTTCGCGGGTAAAACTTCCATGTCTCTCTTGCTCTATACCTTCTACTGGTATAGTTACACGCATTTTTTTTGTGTGTGTAATTTCATAACTACATATGAAAGTTTACATTGTTATGGAAATTAACTATACATTAATTAATTTTTCAATAATGACATGATTTTATATTGAAATTTCAAGTTCGAAATGTCGAATAATAACGTTAGTCCAAAGGAGGGCAAAAAAGATGATGAAAACAGCATTGAGAATATTGAAGACTTCGGGACTAATGCAGATAATGAAGGCAGTAAAGACAATGCGAATGTTAAAGAAAGCAAAAATAATACAGAAAATGGAAACGAAGATATTGAGAATAATGCAAATAATTTGAATAACACGAACAATGAAGGCATCAAAGATAATGAGGATATTGTAAAAAATGAAAGTAATGCTAATGGAAATAGTAAAGATAATGTAAAATTCAAAAATAATGATGAGAAAAATACTGACAGTGAAGATAATAAGGATAATGACACTTATAACGAGAATAGTAAAGAATCCATAATTAAAAAAAATAAAACTGAAGATCACGAATTCAAAGAGAGTAATTATGATATATATTTTGAGGATGATATTTTGTGTCGTATTTGTTATGATGATGGTTCAGGTGAACCACTAGTTGTACCGTGTACATGTAAGGTGACAAATTTTGAAAATTTTATTTGAATAGACGATAGATACTGCCAAACAAAAATTCGCAAATTGTTCTATAGAAAAAGAGTATTCTTAAAAAAAGTTATTGCGTTCAAAGTGGTACATCTAATTGTGACACTGATTTTTTTCTTTGACCTCCGTTTAGAAGTCAACTTTGCTTCATACAGGAAATCACAGTTGTATTTTCTAAGAGCTTTATCTCACAAATTATTACATCTCTGTAAAAATATTTGAAATCGTTATTTCTTTACGAGATTATTTCAAAAGACAACCACTTTTAATTTATTTGCAAAAAAAAAACCTTTTTTTGAATCTTTGAACATAAGGGCGCAAAAAACTTACCGATTACCGATAAGAAAAAAAATAAAGAAGTCTTTAAAATTTTGTCGAAATATTGATTATAGGGTACAATGGCGTTTGTACATAAAACATGCTTAGAGCGTTGGCTAGCTGAATCAAATAGTAGTGCTTGCGAACTATGTCATTATCGGTATAATACACAAAGAGCTACCAAGTACAAAGTTTGTGAAGCAATATGTAAATGGTTACGATACAGTGATGAAGACTATGATTTTCCAGGACGTAACGTAAGAACGGACATAGTTGTTTGCTGTATGTTAACACCTTTTGCGTTTATCGGATCTGGTTTGTGTATATTAACAGCCGATTATTATTCAAATGAAAGATTTTCTAAAATACCAGCAGCAAGATGGACATCTATATCTTTGTTACTCATGATTGGAATTGTTGTAATAGGTTACTATCTATGGGTTTATATGGTAGTCAGATACCACGGACAAATGTGGTATGCTTGGTGGCAACGAGATAGTATAGTTAAAGTTATTATAGCAGATGTAAATCGTGTTCCTTGAACTAAAATTTATAGTAATTCTATTTAATAGTAATCATAATGGAACAAATTTTGGGCAAGCAAAAACAGTATTTTAAATTTGATAAATTTTTTGTATTTAATTCAAATTTTAAAAACAATGACACTTATTAAAAACATTTATATAATATATTAAAAAATTAAGGTGCTCTTCTTTTAATTAATATTTTTCCACGAGTTAATTGTGTTAAATATATGCGTACTTTACTACCGTCAGAAACTTTCTTGACACAAATCTGTAACAAAAATACAAAACAGTAGATTATATTTAGTATGTATAAATTTTCTTTCTTAAAAAAAAAATTTTCCAGCTGTGATTACTTTTTAGATACGTACATTATAGGATTTTAAAATTATAAACATATACTTACAGCTTCTGTTGCTATTGCTGAAATATTGCCTGCGAAACGTGGCATATCTTTACCCTCAACATAAACTGATTGGCCTCGATGAAACCATCGACGTTCATACAAAAGTTTACCATCTTCAATTCTTGTTTCTACCAAAGGTTGTTCGATAGGTGGTGTTGGAACTGGTGATGGCGTTGGAGGTGGAATAACTGTGACTATTGACAAATAATATAAGATTTATATTTAATTTAATTACAACGGCTAATTTAGTTTTAGCTGTACTCACTGTTGCTAAAGAAGAACGGAAGAAATCACAGACTATTTATATTTCTTTTGAAGTTTAAAAAAAATATATGAAAAAAAGGAAATAAAAAAATATTTTTGGAGGTATTGTTAGTTCTTTTATGTCGAAAAAAATTCAGATTTTATATTCTTCCATATTTAAGTAAAAAAAATTCTATTAATAGCTCAAATTCAATTACAAAATTCAATTATTTTAGAGAGGTTATTTCATTTATAAAAATATTATAATGTAATTAAAACAATTTAAATTTTCTTTGCCTGTCATAAAGCAACATTTCACAAATATATTTGCAGAAGATTTTCAAAATATTAGCGTTCCAGAAACAATATAATTATTTCCAAAGCGGATGTTTATAAAATTTATAAATAGGAAGGATAACAGTTCTACCATGAAACAAGAGAGGGAATGAAATACCAAATTGGGGAAGCCTTCAAGAAAAAGGATTTATTTTTGTAGTTAGCGTACTTATAACTATGATATATAGGAACAGAGGAAAATGTTGAATATAAACTAAAATTATAAATTTAAAAAATTTCTTGATACTTAAGGTTGTTCGAACATTAAGACAATGTATAGATAAAAATCTAAATTTTGTATATGTTATTAATTGCACGTAACTCATACGTGTAAAAAATGTTTTGAAATAAAAATTATAATATTATAATACCTCCAAAATTTAATTAAAGAAAAATTCTAATATCACTTAAAAAAATAATAGGAAGAAAATAAATATTAAGAAATATTATAAATAGTTTTATTCTATAAAACAGTGAAGTTTGTAACTAATAACTGATGATAAGCGTAATATTTTGTATAAAAGTCATTTCATTTTACCAGGTTTCCGTATAGTTGGTGTAACTACTTTTCCTCTTGAAATAGCTTTAATATCATTTTCAACTTCTTTTTCATCTAAAAGAAAAACAACTTGAGATGTTGTTGGTTTACGTCGCTTCTCTTGTACAGGAACTGGATCATTTGGCCGCCGTCGTAATTTTCTTGTCATTACAGGTTTTACCTGTTAAAATGTAAATATATCTGATTAAGAAAAAAAGAAAATAGTACAAGATCCGAATTAGGGTCGACCTTCACCCATCTGTTTACCGAATGAAAGTTATTTTTTATGAAATGTAAAATATTAACAAATATTCCTGTAACGGGTTGCCTTAAAAAATATGGTCCAGACCATTTTTAATATAAATATCAAAACTTGGAAAGCTTGTAAACATTATTTTTGACCAATATTTTGTGGCCAATCATATGCCACCGTAATTGTAACAAAATTATCTTTATTTAGATATGCGAGTCAATGAATTAACAGATGCACGTAATTACTATTTTCAACTTGTATAAATGCGATAATAGTGAACGAAAAAAGGCAAACAACATAGCTGCTGCATATTCTTTATGGCTTTTACTTTCGAGTAGACCAAAATTCGTAAGATATGCAAGTCAGTGAAAAATTTCTAAAAATTTTACTCTTGATATTTTCACTAAAAGTAGTCTGGACCACATTTTTATAGGCAACCCATTGCAGGGATATTTGTTAACATTTTATATTTCATAAAAAATAACTTTCATCCGGTAAACAGATGGGTGAAGGTCGATCCTAATTGGACCTAAAGACTTTAGACTAAAAAGGCGACAGTTAGATTTGAACAAGGATCGGTAAAATTTTTGTCATCAGTTTTGTGCCCCTTCCAGTCATCTGAGAGGGCTGTCAATAACACTTTCTGTATTTGCGACTTTTCTGACGAGAAGGATAAACTACATCTCATAAAAAAGCGATAAATCGAACTCATCAGCATTACCGCCTTTTTATTTTCTATTATCTTTTTGGTCATTAAAACTCTTGGTCCAATAGAATTTTTTAAAATACAATTTTGTTTCACAATTCGCTCCTTGAGTGTATTGCTGTGAACAGCAGGTTGTTTGTCGACGTTATGAGTTCTTATTACAAATGCTGGAATAGAATTTTCTTAGCTAGAAAATCGAAGAGTCTAATGTTTAACGAGTCCCCAAAATCTTTGAATTTTAGAGTTAATTCACATTCTTTAACTATTATTTGTGCTAATAATGTAATCAAAATTTTGTCTAAAATAATCTTATTTATTTTCTATCAGCCAATAATTTTAAAAAACGAATAGCCTTTGTGATAAAATTTATAATGAATTTTTTTTATTTGATCAACTTTATCAGTAGTGGATGGCAACTTGCACATAATTAATACGCTGTGAAAATACTCTACGCATGCACGGAATTTGTGTTGTTACTAAATTTTAAATAAAAAAGGAAATATTTATAATTTTATAAAATTGAAGTCATTATCAACCACTTTCTTATCAATACATCCGTTCAAACTATTTAAAATGATCATTGAAAAATATTTAATATTATTTCAAGTTTAGTTTAATTTGCGTTAATATTACAATTATTATTTTGTTAAAAAAGTTTTGTTTGTGATGGCTTCAAAAAATAAAAATCACAAAGAACGTTTTGGTTATCTGTGTAACAACGAAGAATTAGCAGACATATTTTTTATTTTAAAAAAAGGTGAAGAACAGCAAAGAATTCCAGCTCACAAGTTGGTTTTATCCGTTGGGAGTGATGTATTTAAAACTATGTTTTTTGGTAGTTTAACAACAGAATCAAATGAAATTAAAATACCTGACGTTGAACCGGCTGTATTTCTGGCATTACTTAAATTTTTGTATTCAAATGAAGTAATAATTCATTCAGAAACTGTCATGAGTACTTTATATACAGCAAAAAAATATAACGTGGCAGAATTAGAAAGGCATTGTGTTAATTTTTTGAAAAACAATTTAACTGCCCAGAATGCTTTTTTTTTATTAAGCCAAGCTCGTTTTTACGAAGAATCGGAATTAGTTACAATGTGTTTGGATGTGATTGACAAAAATACAAGGGTAGCATTAGATTCTGGTTTTACTGATATAGATTTGGATACATTAGTTGCTGTTCTAGAACGTGATACATTGCAAATCTTTGAATCCAAATTATTTAATGCAATTTTATTATGGTCGAAAGCTGAATGTGATAGAAAAGAACTACCTGCAACTCCAAACAATCTACGTTCGGTGTTGGGATTAGCACTCAATTTAATAAAATTTCCGAACATGACATTTGAAAAATTTGTAAATGGGCCAGTTCAAAGTGGTATATTGACTGACTTTGAAATTAAAAAATGTTGTATAAATATAGCATCAAAAACAAACTCTACTGAAATACCTAGATGCTGCACACATCTTGCCAATCCTACTGAAAAACATTTAAAATTTTATTATAGAATGGAAAATATTGAAAAACAAGCAAATTTAGAGGATCAATTTAAGTTTACTCGACCAGTGGTAATCGTTGGTTTTGCTCTTTACACATATATTGTAAAGGATAATTCGAATGTTACGATAACTTTCAAAGAAAAAAATAACACGCTCTTCGAAAATAATCAATTTAATTTATTATCTACGGCAAGTCTGGATTTACTTTTCATAGTTGATAAACCCATTATGATTTACCCAAATAATATTTACACGATAAATACTAAAATTGGGAGACTTTCTGATGTAAGTATTTTTAAAATCACATACAAAAGTAATTTTTTTTCAATATTATGGGGTTAAATTTATGTCTCAGTTGTAATCTGTTTATATGGATAAAATTATGGTGGTAAAATATTATCAAAATTAGTTTATACGTGCAATAATTTTTAAACCCTTACATTTATATTACAATCCCAAGTATGTAACGCTTAGAAATAATGATGATACGAATAAAATTTTGAGAAAGGTGTTCATAAAATCATCTAATTAATCCAATTTCGTTTTTTCCACCCGTCTTACACGATAACTCAAAAACGAAGAGATATCGAGCTGAAAATTGTATAACATTCTCAAGACTAAAAAGTAAATTTTGAGTTCGTAAATTGGCAAAATAAGAAAGAACAAAAATTTAAATGTAAAAAATATTCCTCATAAAAAAAAACAACTCTTGTTTGAAACAATTGTTCATAAACATCATTGGAATCCCGTGAGGGCAAAAATTAAGGCAAAACTACAGTTCCCATTTTCTCCAAAAATATAAAAGATAGAGAGTTGAAAATTTGTGGGTAGCTTCAACGAATGAGCTTTGTGTACAAATTTCTAAAAAAGAAAAAACAAAATTTCTACATCAACAGAATTATTTTACATTGTAATTTTTAAATGTATGTTTTAGAAAATTTTTCATAAATGTGTTTTATATTTTAGTTCGAGCCGAATCCACGAAATCCAATACAAAGTACTAGTTTCCACAGGGCCCCGCCAATAGTGACACAACAGTCTGATTCGCAGCTGATTAGAAAGGTGAAATCGTTAAAGCCGTTAAATATGAATTCAATTAATAGTTATATTTCGTGTTCAATGTTTCATGATTATTTTAGAAAAAGGATCGAAGATCACTTTATTTAATAAAGTTTTCACGAGAGCATGCATGATACAGTATTTTTCACAATTCAATTTTATCCATACCGAAATTCTATTTCAGTCAAATGTAGCCATAATTATTTATTCATTCTAATGATATTTTATGTATTGTTTTTAGTTTATACGTGCAGTAATTTTTAAACCCTTACATTTATATTATAATCTCAAGTATGTAACGCTTAGAAATAATGATACTAATAAAATTTTGAGAAAGGTGTTCATAAAATCATCTACTTAATCCAATTTCGTTTATCCACCCGTCTTACACAATAACTCAAAAACGAAGATATATCGAGCTGAAATTTGTATAACATGCTCAAGACGTAAAAAGTGAATTTTAAGTTCGTATATGAGCAACATAAGAAAGAACAAAAATTTAAATGTAAAAAATATTTCTTTAAAAAAATAAATAACTTTTGTTTGAAATTTTTTTTCATAAACATCATTGGATTCCCGTGAGAGCGAAAATTAAGGCAAAATTACTGTTCCCATTTTCTCCAAAACTATAAAAGATAGAGAGTTGAAAATTTGTAGGTAGCTTCAACTAGTGAACTTTGTGTACAAATTTCTAAAAAAGAAAAAAAAAATTTCTACATCAACAGAATTATTTAACATTGTAATTTTTAAATGTATGTTATAGAAAATTTTTCATAAATGTGTTTTATATTTTAGTTACAGGTGAATCTACGAAATCCAATACAAAGTACTAGTTTCCACAGGCCCAGGCCAATAGTGACACCATGGTGTAATGGGGAGCTGATGGAAAAGGTGGAATCGTTAAAGCCGTTAAATATAAATTCAATTGACAATTATATTTCGTTTGAAAATTGTTCTGGCATTATTTCACAAATAATATTTTACGATTCAAAATAAATGAGAAAATTTTGATATTCTAATGTAAAATTAATAAATAATTTTTATACTTTACTTGGCGTAAATTCATTCAGACTTTATTCCCTCAGCGTAAAAGCATTTTACAAATCAACTATTGATTCTTAGGTTTTGGAAAGACAATATCAAATTTTGTACTCTAACATGACCACTAGCTCTTATTTTATGTTAAATTATAAATTACCTCCGTTGAATCACCAGTTAATTCCATTGAATGACGTTCAGATTCAATCATTCGACGTTTCTCTTCCAAATCAGCAAGAATATTTTCTCGCAAATCATTTTTCTTTTCCTCTAACTCCTTAGCTGCTGATATTGTTTCTTTAGTATATTCTCTTTCAGCGCATTCCATCATATACTCTCTGTAAATAGCATTCAATCGTCTGCGTTCTTCGCACTGGCTTTCCAGGCGACGAACACGTCGATTATATTCAGGATGCGTTTCATCTTTCAATTGTTGTAATTGTTTTTTTAAACTTGCTAATTTATCTTGATACATCCTGGATAAATATAAATTAATTATAAATTTTGCACAAAATGCATAAAAGAGGTAATAACTTGGCTTAGAGGAGAGCCATACCAAAATCATCATTTTTGGTCAACTTATTTTGAAACAAAATACATGGCAAGTCTACGTCTAAGGGGAGTTGCTTAGACCTATCCCCTGTTGGTACACCGAAAACGTAAAGCGACGTAAAATGCCATCCTTACATTACCCTTAGTCGTTGGGGTGTAAAGGGCGTTAATTTTTTTTGCAATTTTCTTTCTATCAAAATTTCAATTATTTTATTATAAACCGAAAAGTTCAACATTTACTTCATATTCTTTTAACAAAGCTTAAATAGTAAAATTATTTTTATAATATTGAACTTTAAGAAATTCTTTTATTTAATTATGGAATTGGCATTATATCATGAAGTTTATTTAAAAAAATAAAAATAAACTAAAGAAATCATAGCAAAATAAGAGAAGAAGCAACTACTCACTGTTCTTTGATTTCGAGAGGTTCTTCATGATGCCCCA
The DNA here is from genome assembly GCF_905475395.1 of Chrysoperla carnea. Classification (NCBI taxonomy): domain Eukaryota; kingdom Metazoa; phylum Arthropoda; class Insecta; order Neuroptera; family Chrysopidae; genus Chrysoperla; species Chrysoperla carnea. Next base: position 17,551,529 of record NC_058339.1, read on the forward strand.
TGTCTGTTTCACTAGCTTCTTCTGTATCTAAAAATTTTCAATCTATGTTAAACAAAAAAATCAAATCAAGCAATCTCATATTTTAAGAAAATGTTTCTTATAGGGTTGTCAAGTTTGAGAAAATTAGGAAGAAACCCATCTACAAGTTTGAAAAAGTTCAGCAAAACAATTTTATTAGATAAAATCAAATCTAAAAACTTAAGAAAGATTAAGCACTGTTACCAGTTACTATACATACTTTCAGAAACACAAGTACGCTGAACGATTAAAGCCGCATTTCATGATTTGGTAACCCGTAATTTTGTAGAGCTCATGGCAGAGAAAATAAATAAATTTTAGTGCAAAAAATATTTTATTACGATATTCGGGAGCTTTAATCTGAAATCTGGAGAGCACTTATATCCATATAAACATCATTGAAGGAAAGACAATACGTGGTTGCTTGAATAAATCGTGAAACATGACAATTCTAATTTTTTACCTTCATCGCTTTCATCGTGGGGTTCATCATTTTCACGATCGTTTTCATAATCATGGTATTTATCATCTTCAAAGTCAAATTCATCATGATGGTACGCAGACGAATATGGAGATCCCTGATACGACATCTTTATTTTACGGGTATTCAACTTATCTGGGTCTTTTATTTATGTAATTTTAACTTATTTATTTATTGTTTTATTTAAACACTTAAAATATTTAAAACAAAAACTATCACTCAACAACATAATTCACTTGAAAAATTTGAGTTTTACACTAATCCATGATAGTATATTTCATTTTTAAACAAAACTATTTTGTAAATAATTCTATATTATTGGGGCAAAGTTATATAAATTTTCTGTATATCAACCGCTGAGATACCTAAAAGTCAAACTAATGAAAAATGTAATTATTTTAGTAAGTACACGGCAAATGGATTAAAAAACTTAAACGTATTGTTTGGTATTGTTTTTTTAGCTTATTTTATATGCTTTGTAAATATTACAGATTCTGTCATGTGTAGTTACATATGTTTCCACCACTGTTGCCACTAGCTGTATACATCTTGTATGGATTACATTGTTGCCAATTTTCCATAAACCCACACTCCACAGAAAAAAAAGTTTAATAGAGCCTAAATCTTAAATTTATCAAAATAGCGTATCAGAACATTAAGGCTGTTGTCCCGCTATGGGCATATCGACAGATAATTATAAATTTTTGTGTAATTATTAAGAATATAATAATACATTTACCATAACAATTTGAAGTTGATTGACATCTCTAACTCGACATAAATTTAATTAAAGTTCGGATAGTTAACATGGAGAGCATGGGAAAGGTTGTGTTTCATTCTTGAGATATAATTACTCAAAGTTACTAACTCAAATTTTACTGTTGAACAGAAACAATTATATACAGACTTTAATACGATAATACAGAAGTTTGACTACGAGAATACCTCGCGTTTGTACATTAGAGTTAAAAAGAATACTTTATTTGACTATGTTTATGAATATTAAGCTTGTGTACTGTTGCTGTTAGATAGTATAAAACTAAAAAGTCAATGTATATAGTACACAACATTTTTACAATATTGCATGGAGACAAGCACCTTAATTTTTGGCCATGTAGATTTGGTTATTGGTCTAGAAATTAATCATAATATCTCATTAGCACACATTTATAAGTATACTAGAGTGATACCCACCCGCTAAAGATTGCTGTAAAGATTGGTTTCGCTTATCGCCTTTCTATAACACTCGCAATAATGGGATTTTTTATCAGGTAAAATTCATGTATGGTTTTCTATTTTTTTAATAGTAATTATTCATTGAGTATGTCAGAGAAGATGGCCGTGAAATATTTCATATTGATTATTTTTACAGAAATCTGTAATTTATGGTAACGTCAAATATCAAATTAAATTAATTTATTATTTTTTTATTTTTTTTATTAATATATCTTTATAAATTATATCTCATGTGTTATTCTGAAGTATAAGCTATATTTCCTGTACAGTTTCATTAAAAACCATTCGCTAGTTTTAGCGTGAAAGCGTAACAAACAAACAAACAAACATGCTTACTTTCGCATTTATAATATATAGAGATACTAAAGTAAGCGGTAAAAATTTGATAACAATCGGTTCAGTCGACTTAACTTGCGTTTCCTATGCTATTATGCTATTTTATTTATTTCATTATGAAATCGCACCTTTAAGTTAAACGCAGCCATTGGGTACGTCTTTAAGATATTTTGCAGGCGGAAGATTCAAATGATAATATCTTCAAGTCTTAAATCATCCTTAAACTGTTATTCGTAAAAAAGTGCCATTTTAAACAGTTCTCTTGTTTCAGATAATCAGATCACAAGAAAACAAATAGAAAATTATGTATAATGAAAAAAATATAATACAAAAAATTGGTTTAGAAAGCTTGTCTTTGTCATAGATCAGAATAAAGATCAATTATTTCGATTTTATGGTAGGAATTTCGAAAAGGCGGGAATGTTAAAAATTGTTATGTATATAAATTGAAAACGCAAACTGTTTGCAAAATAATTAACATATTTAAGCACTGAATACCTACATCATTTACGAGATATTTTTAGATGTATTATTACAATCATTTTTGTTAATTACGAATACATCATGTCGATGCTTTCGTATTAAATGCTCTTTGTGGAGAAACAATTATTTGTAACCTTCACTTATTTGTATTCTAGGTTATAGTTACAAGTAATAATAATTAATTAACAATAAATATTGTACGAAATATAGTTTTATTAATTTTTTTTTTTTTGTTACTACGTGAAAGTTTTGAATTGGAAGTAAAAAATATATAGAAAAATTTTAAACTTTTCTAAATAATGTGGTAAGTGAAAATAATAATTTAATTATTTATTGATTCCAAATTCAATATTCTATTGCAACATTGCAACTAAAATGCCGTGAACAGAAGACAGAACATAAACAATTAATTCGGTACTGGTAAATTAAAACAAGATATTAGGTTAGATACCAATTTGTTGTCAATAATTTTGTTAATCAATTGTTTAATTTTAAAATAGATTTTTAAAGCAAATTGTAATCATTAAGTTATCAAGTGCATTGTGGTGATCATTTATTCTAAACTGGTCAAATACTTAAATATTTTCCGAGTTTATTTTACTTTTAATTGTATTAAAAATGTGATAAAGTTTATAGTTTACATATATGAAATCAGTTACCTTGTTACCTAAAATAGAAATAACGTTAAATTTATCCAAAGTGATTATTTATAGGTTAAGATTAAATTGAATTGTGTTACAATGTTAAAAATTAAGCTGCCAATTCCACCCTATAATGAACAAATGATAAAAAAATTTTGTGATGACATTGTGGAAGTGAAATTTGACCCATTACCAGATCCAATAAGTTGTATTGCAATTGTTAATCATGGATCTGATATAGAAAACATTGCAAATACAATAAGGACTAAAACGATTTTTGGTAAGAATATTGAAGTAGAAATTATCAATGACGATGAATCTCTTTATCAAGAACATATTGAAGCCGATGAAGATGATGAATCTATGGCTTTGTATAATGAGTTCGAAAGAAATAACATCGAACCGAAACATGAAGGAATTGATGAAGAAACTTTTGTAAAATTACTTCAAATGCGACTTCGTGGACCAAGGCCGGTTGTATCAAACGATGATGTAATTGAAATTTTAAGTGATACAACTGAAGAAGATTTAGATAACGAAGAGGTTCTTTCAAAAATTGATGATGAAGCGAATACATTTATCCATGGATTATTAGAAATACAGAATTTATATACGACAAAATCTGGTGATAATGAAGAAACATCAAATGCATCTTTAATGAACGACAATGCAATTGATATACCTACGAGGGATACTGATGCAGATTTTGAGAGATTTGTCTCAGGAACTAAACAAAATAATGATACACTCGAAAAAAATTTAAAACGTCCAAGTGAGGTTGGTGGTATTCCTATGCAGTCGTTGTTAAATAACTTAAATCAATCAGAAACTGATAGTAATAAAAAAATGAAAAGTGACCGTTTGAATATCTTACTAAGTCAAGAGGATGTGACTAGCAAAGAAAATAATCGAACAGTTTCATTCAATCAAAATGATATTAATAGTTACGATTCTGATCTCAATTATATTTCAACAAATCCAACTGGTCGTTTAAGTGAATTTAATGGTACATCAGAAGATGGAACTACTTAAATCTTCTAAATAATCTTCAAATTTAGTGTTGAAGTGGTTTCTATAATGTTCGATGGTTCCAAATAAGTGATGACAGTTATTAAAATTGTTATTAAATAATAGGAATATATTTATATATTTATTTTTAAGTTCCGTTTCATTTATATGAGTTTTTACAAAATGGTTTCATTATTACCAGAGGCGGATTTACGAATTTGCCGCCCATAGGCAGGCATCAAAGTGCCCCCTTTTTTCATACAAAAATCTGTTTTATTTATTTGGAAATTGAAAAATATTTAATATAATAAATGAAATAACTTTTTAATCATAAGTAAGGTTTACAAAACAAAAAAACAAATCATTTTTCAATTATTTCAATGTACATTTTTACGCCAGACTTTGTCAACAGCAAATGTATCGATGATTTTGTTCAGATCAACTTGTAGCAAAGTTTCAACTTCAATACACATTATAGCCAAAGAATTTAGTCTGTTCTCTTTCATCGTGGAACGCAAATAAGTTTTGATACGTTTCAAGCATGAAAATGAACGTTCCACAGTACAATTTGCTACTGCAGTGCAAGTAAACATTCTAACAGCGATATCGATCATCGGATACATCTGGTGCAACTTTGAACGGGGACGGTGAATTCATCCGATAATTCAACCTCTTTTGTTGATGATTTGAAAAAGTCGTTGATTTTTCTCGATGAATCAATATCTTTTTTCAATTTCTCTTTTCTTAATTTAGAGTACTGATACCCGCTTAGTCGTTGTCTACCATCACTCATTTTAAACGATTCAAATACTTCAGTACAGACTCTGACATGGTACAGTTGACCAAAACAAGGCGGATGGTTAGGTTATAGTATTTCTGAGAAACGTTCTAAAATTTCCAGGATGACATTCGCGAACATAGTGATTAAATATAGTTTAAGTGAAGTGGCGACTTTTTCGAATGATTGTTTCACGCAAAATTGACTAAAATTGAAAAAAATTCACATTTTTACATTTTTATAAAACAAAATTTTTTTAATAATTGAAACGAATTTTTCGTTGCTCCATTTTTTTTGCCGCCTTCCGTCTTGTTTTAGTCAACTGTACCATGTCAGAGACTGTACTGAAGTATTTGAATCGTTTAAAATGAGTGATGGTAGACAATGACTAATCGGGTATCAGTACTCTAAATTGAGAAAAGAGAAATTGAAAAAAGATGTTGATTCATCGAGAAAAAAAATTCAAGGCTCAGGCCTACTTTGCCTACGCCTAAATCCGCCCCTGATTATTACATACAAGATGAAATAATTGTTGAAACTCATATTAATAATATTATAAAAAGTTACACAACTTATCACTAAATCTAGTTCTGTACGCAACGAATAAAATAAAGTAAAGATTTCGTTTGGTACCATTTTTTCTCTGCTACTTTGATCCTTCAATATTGCAAAAGATGATAACTTCCATGAAAAAAAATAAGTTCATAAACATGAAGTCATTGATAAAATAATTCAAGTTTTGAAAAAAAAAAAAAACATGAAAATATTTTTCAAATACCATTCGAAAGAGACCGAAACTATTTTCACAAAAATAAGAAAAAATTTCACGATATCGTCAAGAACTTTATAATTTTTAGATATACGAGAGTAAACATTTTATGTTTATATGAACTTTTTCTTATTTTTGTGAAAGGAATTGAAATTTAAAATAAAAGTACTACTTACAAAACTTGATCATGTATATTTATTTCAATACCTTTCAAAAAACAAAAAAATAATAATAATAAGAAAAAGTTAAACAGCGAGTCAAAAGTTATAGTGAAGTCGTCCTTAGAGGTAAATTGTGAGGACACTAAATAAATAAAATGATCTCAAAATTAACCTCTAAAGGAGATGAGAACCTACTCACATCTAAATATCTGCAGGTTCTGTTTTGGGAACTCTTAGCATTCGGGACAAAAAAGGATCATGTAGTGCAACTACTAACATGTCCCTCTCCTCACATTCTATTTTGCCAAATTTTTAGTTCTAGGAACATAATTTTCAGGACGTTTTGTATTTCATAGAATGCACCTGAAAAATGTGAGCAAATATTCGAGTTATTATACCCTGTATATATGAAATATATACCAAGGTATACTAAGTTTAGTCCCAAGTTGGTAACGCTTAGAAATATTGATGTTAAAAACAAAATTTTGCTATAGATTTGCATAAAATCACTTAATTAGAGTCCGTTTCCGATTGTCAGATGCTCAGGACGTAAAACGTGAGGTTGAGTTTGTAAATGAGCAACATAAGTCAATCTTATAAACCGTTAAAGATAGAACACAATTTTAAATGTAAAAAATGTTCCTTATATAAAAATAAATAACTTTTGTTTGAAACATTTTTTTCGGAATTAACTCAATCAATTGTTTGTTTTCACCAGTTTATAACGATATTCAATTGTGCTTGGTGATTTTGTAGATACGACTATTTTCAAGATCTTTCAAACAATCATCTCGATATTTTGTCTACACCCCAATTATTAACAGAAAAAATTCAATGGAAACTAAGATTTTCTAAAATAAGCTCTCTCTTTATTGCATAGAAAATCAAATAGTTAGAGAGATGTACATATGTTTTGATGGTCATGGTAACCGTCTGCTGAGCCTTAATTTATTATGATAGTAGGTAATGTTACAAGTCGCCCTGTTAGGTTCCTCGAATATCTATGTGTCATATTCCCCCCCAGGAGGATATTTGAATTACGCCAAAAAAACCGAAAATAGCGTTACGCGGTAAAAAAATTTGAAGTGAGGGTTCTGGAAACTGTAAAACTTGTGTGGTTGTGTTGAGGATGTCAAAAGAATCAGGAAAATATGTCTGGCAGAAAAGCAAGTGGTCAGGGATTTTTTTGGCAGCACTTTGAAAAACACGAATTATTCCCTGGGGGGAATATGACACATAGAAATTCGAGGAACCTTACAGGGTGACTTGGAACATTACCTACTATCATATTTAAGGCTCAGCAGACGGTTACCATGACCATGAGTAAATCATATGTACATCTCTCTAACTATAATGAAATGTAATGACGTAAGACGAAATTTAAAATTTAAAATTTGGTGTTAAAAATGTGTAACAGGTTAATAATTGAATGGCCACAAGTTACTTTCACTTTTTAGGCACATATTACTTTAAAAAAAACTTATTATTTAATAATGATTAATTTTGAGTATCTCTAAAAAATGAACAAGTAGTTGATGTTCAAAAGTAAATTAAGAAAGGTGTTCTACTTTTATTACACATTCTTGTAATTTATTTATTATTGGTTTGTAAAAATTCATTCGTAAACAATAATAACTCTAAACGACAATAATTGAAAATTAAAAAAAAATTATTTAAGAAAATGAATTGTGTTTTTAATGTGCAAAATTATGTTTAAGCAGTGTATGGTAGCCGTTAGTGTAAAATTCAGTGTTAATTAAATATTGTACGTAAAGTAATTATTCTGTACTGATATGTCCTCTAATGTCAATTACCTTTGATTTAAAGTTCATAACTTTTAAATGATTTAAATTTTGTTAATAATTTGGATTGTTTCTAGCACGAAAGTGCGTTTGACCAAATAAATCTCCGTATATATGTTTGATTTAAACCATTTTTTGAAAGCAGTCGCGGATTAAGGGGTGACGCTCAATAGCGGATCCACTTATATGGGCATGATGGGCATGCACATCACCTATAAATAGACTTATGATTTAATAAAATTAAAAAAAAAAAAAAAAAAAACAATGAATCGTTTTAAATAGTTAATAGTCTATTATTCCTATTTTTTAGGGGGGGGGGGGTATTTTTTTTGTTTAATAATTTGTTTCCATTATTTATAAATTATTATATTTGTTATTACCGAAGAATAACTTCTCACGCGCGTATTTTCCGGCGGACGATGATAGAAACGTCAATAATATATCACCTTACATAAAAATCTGCAGTTTCCAAGCGATGGCAAGTTTGTAAGAATGGTTTTAAAATTTCGATTTTTGGCTGCTTGTAGAACCAGAATCAGAGTCAGTCGAATGAGATGTAGACAGCGTGATCTTTAGTTTATATCAAAATTACTCCGAGAAACATTTAAAGAAATTTTACTCATCGTAACTCCAGTAATAAAAAAGCCATTGTACTGAATTTCATAATACGAAAAGATACTCTTATGTGACTCACACGAATAGATCACCTGATTTTCCGTTAACCACCAATATTTTTTATCTATAAAAACTTATAAAGTTTTATTCGCTAACTTATGTTTGTAAGATAATTTGGATCCTCCATTTCAATTTGTTTTTTTAGGATCTTTGCATATGAAAGTTAATGAATAAAAGTAGTAGCCAAGGTCATCATTTTGTTTTCCAACTTTTGGTGGGTGGGGCTGTTGACTATACTTCAAATAGTGGTTTCATTGGATCCAGGTTTTACACCCTTTTTCACCGCTTTACAAATATTCGTCTCTTGTAACTTCATTAATGATATAATGACGTAAAATTAAATATCATTTTCAATAAAATTATTATTTGATTGACATTTGTTTCTGTTTACACGAAAAGTTTATAAACACGCGAAAATTTAAGACGTATATTTTCCATAATAGATTAGAAAATTTATATCATTGTTTATTTTATTAAACGTGATCAAATAATGAATTTAAAAATAATATTTTTTTTTAAAAAATATTTATCATGCATTTCGAATCGTTTACTAACATCATTTATTATAACGCTATTTTAACACACAACTTTACTGATAAATTTTTGATAAACCTGTGATGATCAAATTAACTTCGTATTTAAAATTTGTCCAGCGTAGAACACAAAATTTAGATTATTAAAAACCGAAAGAGAATATGAATTGAAGTTTTAATAAAATATTTATTAATATTTCTTTGAAACTTTCGCTAGCAAGGGTTTTGTTACCAAAAAGGGTTTGGCAAGTGATTTAGATCGTTTCTTAACATTTAAGTTCCTCCGCATTTAGCTAACATAGATAACAAATACAAAATTAAGGCTCAATTGTATGATGGAAGTTTTCGACAAACACCAAAAAAGAAGTAAGAAAAAGCTGACCGGGCGGACGAGTCTGAAATCATCAATATAATCTACTCTTAAGTGTCAGAAACATAATAAATAATTAATTTTTTCTCTTCGACTTTTTCTTGGACTGGAGTATGGTATGTGTCTTGCTGATAAATCAAACAAATTTTTTATTTAATATTTAAATAAATCAGATGAGTCATTCACAATTTTTGCGGAATAGATTTTATTAATCAGTATTAGTATTTTATTAATCACACTTTAGAGTCAATTATGAATATATTTACCGACCTGTGTTGGATGTAGGAGGCAAGTCAGTAACTTTCTGATTAAGTAAATTATTACTATTACTATTTACTTGACCACGACAAACCTTAAGTTGTAACCTCATGGTGACGCTTGACGCTAGCGTCGAGCGTCAAATTATGACTCCACCTTGCTGAGATAAGTAGAATTGTGTGTAGCGTCAAACGTCAGCGTCAATATAAAAAAATTAACAGAGAATAAATCGCAAGTCGATATCTCGATATATACTTACCTCTAACCTAATTTTTACAAAAGCATGTGACATTTGTAAATAAAAAACTTATAACTCCAATAAATATTAAACATTATAAAAAATTATTAAAATATTATATCAAACATAATTGACTAATTGAAATTTCGATGGCAGGCGAATATGATTATCAATTGTGGATTTATCGGTGCCAAAAAATAATTCGTGAAGCTGAAATAAAGAAAAGAATCAGGCACAAAAGAATTATTAGTGCTTTGTTAAAATGTTAAATGTTAAAATTTAAAAATGTTAGATTTAATTTTAAAATAAACATAAACTGTTTTTAATTTTTTCAATATCGATTACTATCGAGTTCGATTCTATACATTCTGAATTAACGGTTGATCAGTTGATCTTTAAAACAAAAAGCTAATTTGTGTTTAGCTTTTTACGATTGACGTTACGAGATTTTTTTCTAGGTAGCAGCACAGCCTAAATTGATCACGTGATGTGATTTGACGCTCAAAGCTAGCGTCAAGCGTTAGCATGAGGTTACACCTTTATTCTTTTCTCAACTGATATGGCAACTATGCACAACTTGGATGCCTGTAGATAAAAAGTAAACTACTTGAAACTTTTTCCATTTGAAAGCTATTTGAAATTGTAGTATAATAGATCGATTCATAATATCCACTTAAGATTTCAAGTATGTTTTGAATTCTTGCCTGTTGTTATGGGATTGAAAAGCAGCAGTATAGTGAACAATTTTACCTACCCATAAATAAAAGTAAGTTTAACCATGGAGTCAGTTTTGCGCGGTACAGGTGAGAATTGAATGTCACACGGCTTGGTGTCTCACCTCTGCATCGGCAAATATGTACGGCGTTGCTGGACATTAACTCTTCATAAGTATTCGAATTGAATTACATAAATAAATCGTGGGGCTTCTGAAATTGACGGGAGATAAAAAACTTCTGATATCGAACTTTCCGGACATATTTCTTTACGGCATTTATGTAGTGCAGGGGTGAGACACCAAGGAGTGTAGCATTCAAATCTCACTTGTACTCATATGTATTGGGAAAAACTGACGCCATGGTGCTTAAACTTACTTTTACATATAGGAGCATCTTTTCCAACATGATTCCTGGTAGGTTATTTCACCCTGAAAAAAGCATGGGCTTCTTGTAATCTATAATATAAACAGAAAAATTTTATGCAATCGATCCCTCATAGAATCTCACCATCAGTTGAAATATTTGTTGGTGGGATAATTTTTTTGAAAGTTTATTGCACAAAAAAAATTTGAAAAAAGCCGGCAAACTGATACTATCTAAGAATGTTAAGCTAGTATACAATTTTTTATTTCTATTTTCGTGATGAAAACATTAACTTTTTATCAAAAAGTTTAAAAATATGAATTTTGAATCATTGTTTATAAATTTTGCAATTCAAAGTTCATCGATGAATAACTTTTCAACTAAAAAAAGTTCATAAATAATGTCAAGGCATTATTATTTATAAAAAAAAAGGAAGTTATTATTCATATTTATGATAAATATGCAACTGTGTTCGTCTCTATTTTAATTTTGCGTAAAACGTAAATTGGTCACATAAAATGATATTTTATTCAAAATTCAACCAAAAATGATATTTTATCATAAATAAATATAATCATAAATAAATGAATTGTATGTACAGGTACATAATCTCAAATAAAGTGTTTTATGCGTACGTAAACATTTTTATAAAAGACAATGCAGACATGATGAATATTTAAAATAATAATTCAAAAAATAAATATTTATATACACTAGCAAATACCCGCCTGCTTTGCTGCCCTCACTGTTAAAGCTCTCACTTATCCTCCTTTTTGTTCACAATTTTATGGATTTTAATTTTTCGGTGGAAACCTTTTTTGAAAATGAAGTTTTACCCATGATACTCGCTGACATTGTAACTTTCTATAGGTCCAATCATTAAATTAACCTGATTTTTATACTTTTTGGGTCAAAATAACCCCAAACACCGAGTAACATCAAATTCGGAAACAAAATTTTTTTTGCGTTTTTCCTGATTTTTTCATAGAGGAGAAGAAGGAGAAGAAGCTATAGTTTTTCTGAGAGATTTAATTTTTACTGTTTTTGATCGGTCAAACAAAAAAACCAATAAAAATGAGAGATTTAACAATTCTCTACAAATTGGGTCCTTCCTTATAAATTTTTAGGTATAGTTATTTAATAATTTTCATAAAATTTATTTATATATTGAATATTGATTTTAATTTAATTTACCTGTCAAAGTATTATTATAGTATTAATTAACAATCTATTTTTTAATTAGACAGATAACCTTTGTTTGATAATCTTTAAATTAATAAGATATTTAGATTACATTGTAAGTTTCTTTTAATAGAAAAACTGATCATACAGCATGTAACACGAAATTTTTAATTAGGTATATTAAAAATGGCAAAAGTAAAACAAATAATAATAAAAAGCCAATTGCCAATTGAGAAAAATGATTGGATGCGTCATTGCGAGTTTCTGAGATATCGCAATATTTGAATGGATTTTAGTGCGTATCTCAAAAACTATTCGAACAGTCAACAAATGCACCCGTTTTTTGTACTTTTTGGGTCAAAATTACTTTATATACTGAGTTTTATCGAAATTGGAGATACAAAAATTTTTGAGATTTTTCTCAACTTTTTAAAGGGCTACCGCTTTGAAAAAATCGAGAAAAACGCAAAAAAAATCGAAATTTGATGAAACTCGGTGGTTGGAGTAATTTTGATCCAAAATGTATAAAAATCAGGTTAATTTAATGATTGGATGCAGAGTTTCTGAGATATCGTAATATTTGGATCGATGTTAGTCCGTATCCCAAAAACTATTCGACCAGTCATAAAATGAAAAAAAAGAAAAATTGGCCATTAAACTCGATTCCAAAGTCAAATTTTAATTTTAAATGATAGACTATGATATGTGGTAAACCAAGGCCACGACCTTGATTCGTATTTATAACTATGGTTTTATCTTTTATACGAAAAATTATTTCAGGAAAAAGTAAATACGATTTTCTTAAAACATAAGTAACCAATACATATTTTTCGTATTTCAAATAGGAACAAACCTATAACATCGTCATAACTCGGCTAAAATACTTGAAAAAAAAAGCCTCGGGCAACATTATAAATAAAATGGCAAAATTATAATAAAAATTGTTCTATCTTCAAAAGGAGTGAATTCTGCGCCTCTACAGCTTTCTGTACAAATATGCTTATGATTTTGTATCTTATGTTATGTAAAAGTGATATAACAGGTTTTTGGGAAAATCGAAGCTTTGCTTAATTATTCCGAAAAAATGCACATATTTGAAAATATTCCTAGAGCTGAAGTACTGTTTAGTAAGTACACTCTGTAAATCTTAACAATTATACAATTTCTATAAATTAATGTATGAATGCTGCTTTCATAATTAATCTATCAAGTTAGCATGGGCATACACATAAGCCATCGAGACCAGGAACACAAGTATTTTTATAGTTTTGGAGAAAATGGACACCAAAAAATGTTTCCAACAAAATTGTTTATTTTTCTACAAGGAATATTTTTTACATTTAAATTTCTGTTCTAGCTCTAACGGTCTACAAGATAGATCCTACGGACCCAAGACTCAATTGACCTATGTTGATCATTTGCGAATTCGACCTCACTTTTTAAGCTCAGAGCACGCAATGAAAATTTCAGCTAGGTATCTCTTTTCGTATTTGAGTTATCGTGATGACAGACAGATAGACGGATAACGGAAAAGACGGAAATGAACTCCTTAGGTTATTTAATGAACACCTATATCACAAATTTGTTCGTAGCATCAATATTTTTAAGCGTTACAAACAAAGCGCTATCTAAAAACCCATGATCCTAACTTTCCTTGTAATTTTTTTTTGATAAATTGTTTTTTTTTTTTGAAATTACATTTAGCGGAAAATTTTTGCTAGATTGATTTATCGCTCCTGAACCTCCTGCATACTTAATTTCATAAAAATCGTTGGAGCCGTTTCCGAAATAAAACGACTTTTTCAGCAATGAAACCGAGCTAGATCAAATTTTCGCCCCAAAAACCCCTTGCCTAGAAAACATGAAAATCTAAGATTGCTCAAGAATTTTCCGCGAATTACCATGAATACAAGAATTGCCCGTTAAATATAAGATTTTGTAAAACAATTTGAAAATAAAATGGTTGTTGAATGTCATATTTAAAAATTGAAAACTTTCCGACCTCACCAACAAACTTGTCTCTGCTATCTTGACAGACTTGTTGATAATGGAATACAAGTTTTTTACAGCGTACTAAGTATTTATTTACATTCATTCACATGTGATCATGTGCTCATGCTACATTCAGTAATTAATATTTTTTTAGTTTTAATTGTTAACTAATTATTTGTTATTATTTAGTTATGATTTTAAATTTAATCGCATCAAGTTAGATTAATTTTCATTTATTTTTAATATGGTTTATTGTTGTTGGTGAAGTGATTGTGATTAAAGTGTATACAAATACTGTAGATTTGTATTTTTTTATACAAAATTATTTAAAAGAAAAGTATGCTGATTATTTTAATTTTGTTTATTTGTTAATTTTTCGTTATACCATGTATATGAAATATATCAAGGTATACTAAGTTTAGTCCCAAGATTGTAACGTTTAAAAATATTGATGCTATGACCAAAATTTAGGTATAGGTGTTCATAAAATCACCTAATTAGTCGATTTCCGGTTGTCTGTCTGTCCGTCTGTCTATCTGTCGTCTGCCGTATGTCTGTCTGCCCGTCTGTTATAACGATTACTCAAAAACAAAAAGAGCAATTTTTATAGCGTACTGAGGACGTAAAAAGTGAGGTCGAGTTCGTAAATTAGCAACATAGGTCAATTGGGTCTTGGATCCGTATGACCCATCTTGTAAATCGTTAGAGATAGAACAAAAGTTTAAGTATACAAAATGTTCCTTATCAACAAATCAACAACTTTTGTTTGAAACATTTTTTCGTAAACATCACTATTTACCCGTGAGAGCGCAAATTGTATAGTATGTATTACATGGGTATATCTGTTATATGTGTGCTACATGTATGTATGTGTAATGTGACAGAGTAATTAATACTGTCTATACATGGTATTTCAACAATTAATTCAGTCAATTGTTTGTTTTCACTTGTTTTTATTAAATTAGAAGAGTTTAAAAAACCAACACAATCATGGCGGTCTTTCAAATAACTTTCCCAATAATTATATGCCGAATTATATGCTTATCAAGGATGCGGGCTATATTTGTCTGCCATCAAATAAATTGCCATAAAAGTCCTTTAAATAAAATAAAAATGTTTTTGATATGTAATTGTTTAATATTAAATTTCTATCATTTTAAGTGGAAAAATCTATGTTCACCGATATTGATTTTTGATTAGTATTTATATGGCTGTATAAATTCCTTGCATTCCATTCTGGTTTAGCTGGACATAAAATGTTATAAACTATATTTAATAGTGAATAAACATTTTTGAGTAAACAGAATATTAACAGCTAATTAATAAAATCCTATAAGTCAAAAAGGTTTTCATATTTCAATTTAAAATTATTTTATTCTGAACTCAGCGTTCTCAGATTATTCTACTTTTCTTGAGTTAGGCTATTTTTATATGCCTAAGCTATTTTTTTTGTATGCTTGAGCACTTTAGTCTCGGATATAAAATTTTTCCTCTTTGAGTAACACATTAGGCTTATTTTCATCAAAGATGGTGCTGCTTGAGATTTTTCTGGCAACCCTGAATCAACCAACTAATAGATTTTGTAGCATGTATAAAACAAAACCATTTATATAAATTAAAACAAATAATTTAAAAGAGTAAACGTTAAAAATTAAAATTTTTTAGGTGTATGCCACATATTACTCATTTATTACTTATTTCACTCATTACTTACTTATTTTCATCCCCTTTAAAAAGCAAACCTGACGGTTTATGCATATGCCAAATTTTAGATCTCCAAAGAGGTCTAAAATTTGTGGAGTTTGTTTTAGTCGAAATATTCGACTATATGTAATTGGTTCCCAATCAAAAACTGACCTGCTCTTCAATATCAACAACTTTCTGACAGACCAGTTTAGGATTAAGGACTTGACTGTCGAAATACTGGGGTGCGGGGCTAGATTAAAATGGACCCAGAAAAATTATCGAATTTCTGTCGAATCTATCCACTTTTCCAAAAAATGTTTAAAAATAAATTTATTATTTTTAGAGGTTTGTTATTAAAAATGAAATAAAAATGGTTGGAAGTGCGAGTCAGACTCGTATACAGAGGGTCCCGTGCATCGTACAAGGATTCCGTACCATTGTATTACACTATGTATTTTTTAAACAAGGTATAACACTATACCAGCTTGATCCAATTTTTTTTTTAAATTTGATTGGCGGGTATTTTGGAATTTGCTATCTTGGTTTTTATACCAGATATAGATTAAGGGGGTTAGTTTCGATGTATAAGACCTTACCTAATTTTATCAAGTGACATATCAAACTAAAGGGCTCGAAGAATACAAATACACATATTTTTTATTGATCTAAAAATGTATAATTTTAAAAATTAGACCACGAAAATTGACCAACCTCCCCCTTGTATCCAAAATTTTGGGAATTTTGCAAAGTTTTAGTTTTGAAATTAAATAACAAAAAAGAAATGCAAAGACATACTTAATGGGGACTAGATTTACATTTTTTGTTTCATTCATTTTAATTTTAAACCAGTATTTTTCACTTACTTTATTTATTCAGTATGATTTCAATTTATTATGAATTTATGACATTGTTAACCTAGTCATTATTTAGTATTGTTAGTAAACAGGTGAACATTTTTTAAATTATTTGATAAACTTACGTGTTTTTTGTTACTAACTCAAGGAATATTTAAATTTTTATTTTATCAGTAAAATGTCAGTCAAAAGATAACGAA
Organism: Chrysoperla carnea; assembly: GCF_905475395.1. Classification (NCBI taxonomy): domain Eukaryota; kingdom Metazoa; phylum Arthropoda; class Insecta; order Neuroptera; family Chrysopidae; genus Chrysoperla; species Chrysoperla carnea. Next base: position 17,568,309 of record NC_058339.1, read on the forward strand.
AAATATAGAATATTCGATTAAAAATGTGCTTTTTTGCTTACAACTGAGCATAAAATAACTCAGACAATTTTGTTAAAGTTAATTAAATGATATATAACCTCTGGAAAAATACAGTGTGTCGCATTTAAGATGAAGACACCCTCATGAGGTGATGGGTCACAATTTTAAAAATACTTAACCGATATTTAAGCTTTAAATTCAGTTTAGGTACTACCAATTGACAAATAGGGCCGATTCTTAATATTTTGTCTAGCGTCAGAGATGGTACGAGATATCGAAAAAAATTATTAAAAAAGGTGCATAGAATATTTCATGACAGAATTCGCTTTTTTTAATTTTTTCATTATTTTGGTCTTCACTCAAAATTATATCAATTATGTAACACTATTAAATTATGGGTTTGTCCAGTTTTTACATTCCTTAGCACACTAGTCATGAAATAATTTTAAATATTCCTATAAAATTATAATATGTAATTATATGGTATGAGAGTATGGGTATAAAAAAATATTCTGAGCAACTTTTTTAAATAGTTTTTTTTTTTGGATATCTCTAACCATTTATGACGCTATGCAAAGTATTAAGAGTCGTATTTCTCAATTTGTAAGAGACTGAATTTCAAGTTCTGATTTCAGTTAATTAATTTACAAATATGACCCATTGCTCTGTATGACTGTGCAAAATTTCAAATTGATATTCCTATAAATGACGAAAGTGTGAGGGTGTCTTCATCGTAAATGCGACACACTGTATATAGATATTCAGGTATGTTATTTGTCAATAAAAACATAAAGTGTGGCATCACCCTTATCATATGACGGCGGCGTGCAACCACTATTAAAATCAATTTTTTCTGACTCATTTTTTATTCTATGCAAACACAGGTACAAAAATTAAAATTAATTACAACTGAAAACAAACAATTGACTGAGTTAGTTGTTGAAATACCATGTATAGACTGTGTTGATTACTCTATCACATTACACGTACATACATGTCACACATATATAACTGATATTCCCATATAATACATATTATACAATTTGCGCTCTCACGGGTAAACAGTGATGTTTACGAAAAAGTGTTTCAAACAAAAGTTGTTTAATTTTTTATAAGGAACATTTTTTATATTTTGTTCTATCTCTAACAGTTTAAAAGATGGGTCCTACGAACCCAAGACCCAATTGACTTATGGTGCTCATTTACGAACTCATTTTTTACGTATTGAGTATTCTATACAAATTTCAGCTTGATATATCTTTTCGTTTTTGAGTAATTGTGATGACAGAAGGACATACGACAGACGACAGACAGACAGACAACCGGAAATGGACTAACTAGGTGATTTTATGAACACCTTTACTAAAATTTTGTTCATAGTACCTATCAATATTTTTAAGCGTTACAAACTTGGGACCAAACTTAGTATACCTTGGTATATTTTATATACATGGTATAATAATTATAATGGTTGAATCATGTTTATATTGATTTAAAATAATGACCATTAAAAAAAATATGCAATTTAAACAAATGTTAATGTCCTTGAACTTAAAACATGCTCCATCTCAGCAAGATATTATTTTTAAAAATTTTATCTGGTAAATGTTGTAGGTGCTTAATTAGTTTCTATAAGAATATGTTCTAATTATATTTATTAGATGAAGTATTTTTGATTAAAAAACATAAATTATTTTAAATAATTTTCCTTATTTAATTGAAATATTTTAACTAGAAAACAAATTATATAAATGATTGATAAATGTATGTGGTTTTTATCTTGTAAAATAAAAAATATCGACATAAAAATGGCATCATTTTCTATTTTAAATTGATATTATAATCTCTGTTAATTGTAGTTTTATGAACAAAGTGAGAGTCAAAGGAAGTGAGACAATAGTAGAGTATTTTTATATTATGCATATATAAAATATATATAGGTATACTAAGTTTAGTCCTAAGTTTGTAACGCTTAAAAATATTGATGCTACCAGCAAAATTTTGGTATATCCGTCTGTCAACACGATAACTCAAAAAACGAAAAAAGGTATCAAGGAGGTAGAAGGTATCTTAGGACATGAAAAGTGAGGCCGAGTTCGTAAATGAGCAACTTAGGTCAATTGGGTCTTGGGTCCGTAGAACCCATCTTATAAACCGTTAGAGATAGAACAAAAGTTAAACAAATAAACAACTTTTGTTTGAAACATTTTTTCGTTGTTTACCCGTTGTCGCTGTTTACCCGTGAGGGTGCAAATTAGGTGCAAATTTTTAGTATGTATTATGTGGGAATATCAGCCACATGAGTGTGACTATCTAAGAGTGGATATCTTTCTTTATTTACTATTCATGGTATTTCAACAAGTAACTCAGTCAATTGTTTGTTTTCACTTGTTTTATTATATAGTGTGTCCTTAAACTCATGTCAGAAAAGTGATTGATTCCATTACGAAAAGTCCTTTATTGTTTTTCGATCTGTCTCACCCTTATGGCTACTAAACAAAAAAAACGTAGAGAAGACGTAAGCATATTAACCAATTAGAGTAAAGTTTTTCATCCACTGTCCAAAAATGAGATTTACAAGACATTTAAATTAACAATTAAACACTCAAAATGCAAAACTTTTGCGGAATTTTTTTGAGTAAGCTTTACATCACAAATAAAAATGTTATGCATATTAAAAATCTGATTTTTTCATAGACTTTTTGAGGGATGAAAATTTTACGAATTTTTACTCGGAAACTGGAGGGTTTAGAGACAAATGTCTAAGAGCATTTTTTGTTAATTTTGTCCTCAATTATATGATAAAATTTTTTCGAAGAGATTCGGTTAATTTTACTAATTTCTTTAAAAAAGCACAGTTGTTTAGGAGTATGTTTTAAATGAGAACCTGCAAAAATTTTCCATGCGAAAATTAATCATACTCAATGACGGATTTTGCCGGGGCTATTATAATAATTATTTGTGTTGTTGTTTAATATTTTCAATATAATGTATTATCTAATCTTAAATGCCATTCTTTAATCCCACCATAATGTGGAACGGATACCAACATGGTTATGCAACATATCATTTTTTTATATTTTAAAAGCAAAAACAAACATACATGCGCTTAGAAATGTCATCGGACTGCGTGATACAATACCATTTTTGATATTAGTTGACAATAACTAAAGGTGAAAGTTCAACAGATATGCAGGCGCCACCAAAAAACAAATTATTGCAAACATTTTCTGGAAAACTATAAGATCTATATCCTACAGGAATAAAAATTGAACAGCACTTCATAATGATTTCCAAATTTTTGCAGAAGAATTGCTTTGATCTTATTATTATCGGATGGAGTTGATAAGAAATTAGACACATTGAACCAACAATTCGAATTCATTTCAATATTACCAAAATTCTAATTATATTTCAATATTACCAAAATTCTAATTACTTATATTTCAATATTACCAAAATTCTAGAATTATATTTTCGGAAAATCCGTCCGACAAGCTCCAAAATATTGCAAAATGAATCTCTTATATCGAAAAAAATTTTGTCTTGGAAACTATAAAATCTACTACACTTTCATGTACAAATAGCTAAATTTGTATACCTAACTAGTCGTTATCCGTCTTCTTCGTTGGATAATTATAACTTTATAAACAAATACCACCGCACAATATCGACTTGATTTATCTTGTTTTCTAAGCCTCCATAAGACTCTTTTAACCCGCTTAACTCAACTATTCGGATTCACTTATGGAGAGAGACGGTATTTAGGAAAAAGCCCCCCCCCCCCGTCATGGGGGATTATAAGCTTGCGGCCTGATTTTTTTAATTTCTCGTTGGGCCAAGTGAAATATTTTTTTTCATAATTTATCGCGTGTGAAATTTGACCACAGGCAACATTTTAAATAGTTATTATAGACACTTCAATATAATATATAAAAAATAATATAAAAATTTTTTTATTTCGATTTTCATAGTGATAACAATAATTTTATATCTGTTATTAATTGTTGGCATTAATCTTAGTAGATAGATAATAAATAATTATTAATTAGCATACATAAATCTAAAGACAATGTTATCAAATATAATTAATTATATAATAAAACCCTTCAAAGAGTTGTTTTTGAAGAGAATTGAGTACTCTTTTTACTCATGTAAAAAGTTCCCCAGTGAGGCTAAATTTGAAGGAATAAATTTTGGAATGGAAGGAAACTACTTGCATACTATTCCAAACATTGTTCTTCTTGGTATGCAAAAAATTGTTTTTTTAAAAATTTTGGGAAGACGAGCAATTTTGGCAAAAATCTCGGAACTTTTGAATTGAGTAAAAGAAAACTTACCCAAATTTTTGTGGCCATCAGAGATGATAAACGTTGTTTCAAGGCCCTGAAAAGTAATGTATCAATTTTCAATCTGGAAACATAGGTTTTTTGATTTTCGAGGGTTTCCGATTCCTGCTTTTTTTATTAAAATTTGCATCCCAGCATAAATAAATATATTGTTAATTATTTTTATGAATAATCATTTTTTTCATTTTAGTTTTATCGTTTTTGTTTCAGATTAATGAAATAATATTTGAATTACAACAATAATGGTTTCAATTTGTTGTAAACAATGGTGCGTATTTGGAACGGGTACATTTTTTGTATTAGCTGCTGGTATTTTATTAATAATATGGCCTAGTATATTTCGTTCAATAATTAAAGATGTAAGTACATTATGAATCATTTTAATTAATAGTTTAATAAATGACTATCCTTGAAATAAATTTTTTTTAAAAATGTGTACAAATATTTTAATGTGATATCCAGGGCCGTAATTAGGGTACATAGCGCCAGTGCCAAGTATTTAGGTTGCGCCTTATATATATCGGGACCGGCTCTAATGATTTTGATGAAAATTCGTATAGTATATTGCCTATGTTATTAAAAAATCAAATCAGAATCCAAAAATTTTAATTTTGCTCTATCATATCCAAATTTTATTCAATTTTGATAAACCAAGTATGTAATCCTACTAAATTTGGGTCATACTTTTCAAATTTGTTATCAAAATTAACCTAGCTCTAATAGATTTCCAGAATGTGGAGTTCTGGTCCCCGAATTAAGGCACAAGAGTGATAGCTTGCGAAAAAAATGACATCACAGCTGAAAAGAATGACCCAATATTAGTGGGTTTCAAAAAAAATCCCAATAAGATCGGATCAAATTTGCCTGTGTTATCAAAAAAATAGAATTTTTTAACTTAATGACGTCATCGGAATCCAAAAAATTTAATTTTGCTCTATCACATCCAAATTTTATCCAATTTTGATAAACCAAATATGTAATCCTACTAAATTTGGGTCATACTTTTCAAATTTGTTATCAAATTTAACCTAGCTCTATTAGATTTCAAGAATTTGGAGTCCTGGTCCAGGAATTAAGCACATAAGTAAAAAAAAAAATTTAACTATGATCTGTGTTACTCACGATATTTGTCCATAGCAATCCCGATAGGATTTTAATAATATCGGATAAGAAAGTAGTATTATTTAATTATATATTCTTATTTGATTATCATTTTTTTCTTTTTAAATTAGACTTTCTAATGATGAAATTGATATGTGTTTTATAACAAATAATTAATGATTTATTTAATGTGGATTCAGATTCATGCAAATAATCTTTGTGTAAACAACTACATCTAACCTACTTCAAATCTATTTACCATTATTGAATAAACACTTCCTTATTTTCATATTTGTTAAAGAATTTGGCCATAAATATTAGTTAATGGTAGTTTTTCTCTATCTTCTGCAGAAAATGTTCTCTCTCTTCAACAGTTTTTGATCATCTTGAGCGATACTGAAAAGTTTAAAACTGTTTCTTATAAAAATACTAAAAACATTTTTCGAAACTTTTCTTCATAGAAACGGTGCGCAAAGTTATGGAAAACTGTATTTCCGAAAGGACCCATTTTCATTTTTATATGTGATTTTCTTTTTGATCTTATTGTATAATATTTCTCTAACTTCTTCTGTGCTTTCTTTAATAAACCTCAAAATATTAACTAAGTGTTCTAGATAAATCGCTTAAGTACTATCAAGAAACTTTTAGCCCAGAATTTCACTAAAGATTAATGATCCATCTATTTCAGGAACTGGTCTTGACAAATAATTCTCGCTCGTTTGATATGTGGAAAGAAACGCCAATACCAATGTACTTAGAAATATATTTATTTAATTTTTCAAATTATGCTGAATTTAAAATGGATAGAAAAAAAATAAAACCATATTTTCAAGAATGTGGACCATATATATTTAGTGAAAAACATTTTAAAACAAATTTAACATGGAATAACAACAATGATACAATTACATTCATGCAAAATCGAATATGGCAATTTGAAGCAGATATGTCGAATGGAACATTAGAAGATAAAATTACCAATATTAATGTTATCACTGCTGTGAGTAGAAACTAAGTTAATTATATTTTAAAAAAAACCCTGTTAAATTAACTTTAAATAAAACAATTAAATAAAAAAAACCCGACTCCAATAAATTAAAAATTAAAAAGAAAAAAACAAGTTCTGTAATTTACATAACGACTAAACAGTCAAGGCCAATTATTGAGAAAATATTAGCCGGTCTAGATTTTAATGGACTCCGTCTGTAATACCCCGCTTACCATAGTTAGTCGACTTTCATGTACGACCTATGTTTGTATGTTCGGTTTTCTGTGGCACTCTACAGACCAAACGCGGTAGCCGATTTTATTGATTCTTACTTCAATCGATTTGTCTATTTAATAGCTATTCAACGATACCCCACTTAACATGGTTCGTCGAATTTTAATTTTTTTCTTTTTCATAATATGGCGTCTGGTGGTCGCCACATTGAATTATTACTGCAATATCTTCTGTGATACTCGCAAGATTAATACAAATCGATTGACGTTAGAATCATCAAAATCGGTCCAAGCGTTTGGTCTCTAGTTGGCCTGAAAGAACACATATACATACATACGAGTCTATAGATTGATAAACACATTACCACTCCTTTGCGTTGCGTAGTCGAGTAAAAAATGTTCTGACACACAACGATTTAATAATAATTTTCGTTTGTGATTTTACAAAACTTTAAAATCTTAAAAAATACATTTGTTACCATATAATTTTTTTAAGCGAGCTAGTGGTAATTTATTTAAATGATTCAATTTTTGTAGACTGTAGCATATAATTTACGATTCAAACATATCCTAATAAGGCATGCAGTTGACTTTTTGTTACGTGAAAAGAAAGAATTGCTGGTAATTACAAAGACACCTAGAGAATTACTATTTGATGGCTACGATGATCCTATAATTGACATGATGGAAGATTTGAATGTTACTACTTTTAATATACCTTATAATAAATTTGGATGGTTTTATCCGGTAAGTAAAATTTTTTTAAATATAAAACCATCCTATTGTTAAAACAGTATACAGAGTCTTTTTTTTTATTTATATTTAGCGCAACGACAGTTCGTCATATGATGGAGTATTTAATATGCATACCGGTGTGGATAAATTAAAAAATTTAGGAAAGTTATATTCATGGAATTATCAAAATGAGACGAAATTTTATGAAAAAAATTCAGTGTGTAATATGATAAATGGTACTACTGGAGAAATTTGGCCCCCATTTGGGAAAGCTAAACAATTGACTTTGTTTATAAGTGATTTTTGCAGGTAAATATGAGAAAAATTTTAAATAAAAATGAACTGGGTAAGTATTTAAAATATAACCCTTATTTTCTTATATATCTTCTAATTAAGTTAAGCTAATTTTTGACAACTACGGTGCAATCTTAACTACGTACTTACGCAAGATGGGAATCTTCTCCAATGATTTTTCAAGCTTTGAAGAAGAAATCATGATAAAATTCGACAAGAATTCACTTGAGAAATTACTTCAATTTAATCTCTTATTTGTTTAACCGTTGAATATTGACTTTTGAAGATACATTCATACAATGCCTTTCTCGATTAAATTTTCAAGGAACTATGATTAATGTAGTTCATAATACTTCGTTGTTAAACGATAAGTATTTTATAGTTGAAAGCTGTGTTAGCGTTAAAATCGAATTATTTAAATAATTAGCGAAAATTTCAATATTTTATATTTTGATTTTAGATCAGTAACACTTAATTATGCTGAAAACTATGATAAACATGGTTTAGTTGGCCGGAAATATATAGGTACTGAAAGTGTTTTTGATAACGGAACAGCTTATCCAGAAGCTAGCTGTTTTTCAAATGGTGAAATACTTCCAAGTGGCGTGTTGAATGTATCATTATGTCGTATGGGAGCACCAGCATTTGTATCTTATCCACATTTTTACTTAGCTGATCCTGTGTATCGATCTAACATCGATGGAATGAAACCAAATAAAAGTTTACATGAAATGTTTATGGCTTTAGAACCGAATACGGGATTACCATTAGAAGTACGAGCCCAACTACAAATTAATATAATGATACAGGACTATGAAGGAATATCGTAAGTTTTTACAAATATAATTCATATTTTCGGTCGGTATTTATTTAAAGGCTAATTAAAAGACATATTCGAATATATATTAAAAGATACATTCGAATTATTGAATTTTTGGTTTACGTATAAAACATAGTCTTTGTCTTGCGTCTGACGCATAACTGAATTGCCACGCCCTATTTACGGGCCTGCTTTTAACACTTCAAACAAATAATACAATTTTATTATTTTAGTTTATTCAAAGATCTTCAACGAACATTTGTGCCAATGATGTGGTTCCGACAAACAGCTGAATTAACTGGCGAATTAGCAGATGAAGCGAAAACAGTCGTATTAATACCAATGATAGGTAATTACACGTTTTATGGTTTTGGTGGAATTGGATTCTTGATCATTGCCATTGGATTGTACCTATCATTGAGTGGTGCATGGATGAAAAAAGATGAACTATTAATTAAACCAAACGATGATTCGACATCACATCATGAAGAATACACACCTTATCATAGTAGTTAACATATAATTAATGTATTTTATAAAATATTGAAATTTTATAGGGTGACAAACAAAAAAATATGACGAAAAAATATTTTAGTTTATCTTATACTAAAAAAAAAACTCATAATTACGTAGAAATATTTTTAATGTTTGCTATAATGTCGATTTTACTTAAAAGAAACTTGTATGAGTGAGAAAATTTTATCTCTAAAAATCTTTACTTATTAAAATTTTCTGGTAGTAGAAATCCCATTGTGATTAACATGTTCTAGCAATAAATATTTATTTATAATAAAATGGGATGAAAAGCTAGTATTTAAATATTCTACAAATGAAGATTGATTCACGAAATTGTCACGCAGGAAAACCTTTATAACTAATATCATTGTTTTTGTAAAGTAAAAAAAAAAAACATAAACATGTTAAAAAAGGTATAATGTTGATTTATTTGGAAAATTACATGTTCGTTTGTCTTTGAAAGATAATAATCTATTTTCGAATTTTCTGACACTCGATTTCTTTTCAACACAAGTTAATATCATAAACTGTTGAGTGGAAAACGATGGAAAAACTTTTCAACAATTGTTTTGACTTAAACTTCCAGTTTTCAATTTGTTTCCTTTGATGTTTAATACTGAAAAGATTTAAAAACTGTAGAAAAAGTAATATTTCATTTAAAGTTCCTGGTGGTTTTTTTCAAAAGGGTTTTAGTATTAAAGGAAAATATAAGAGGAAAATGTTGATTTTGCTAATAAAAAGCCACAAAAAATTTATTTCGGAAAAATACACACGCTTTCTTGCCAAAAACTTAAATTAAATTTTAAACCTTTTTTAAAATGTCAAAAACGCGGGCATCTAATTTGATGACGTAATATGGGTATCACTATACGAAATAACACAAATAATTTTGACAGATATATTCATAGACATCTGATTATAATATAAATATAAATACGTATTATCTATGTATATATTATACCCAACTGTCTACACTGAACTAACTGATGGTCTATGACTCATACCGCTATGACATCACAACAGGGTTTACCCGCGTTTTAGGTCACGTGATATACAGTTTAAAAATTACGATTTTTAATTTTAATATTTTAAAAGAAAAAAGTGCTTTTATGACTCGAAATCAGAATATTTAATTATATTTTTACATAAATTTTAACTTTTTTCAAATTTCATGATTTATTTTTGACTAACGATAATACGTATCTTGTGATTTTCCTTATATATGAACCAAAATTGACTGTAGATATTTTGAACTTTTGAACATCATAAATTGTTATAGTAAAAACAAAAACAAGATTATTCCTCCCTATTTTAAGCTTCAAATGTATATAATTTTTTTTGTTATTTAAAGACTGACATTCTTATATTTTTAACTAAATGTATATGTCTTAAAAATTCTGTGGTGTACGTTGTGATTGGTGCTACTTAAATTTTCTAAATGCCAAATATTTAGACAAATCTACTGACATATAAATAATTTTATACTAAATCTTTTAGATTATTATTTTAATCAATCAAGCTTACGAAGAGAATGTATGTTTGTGATATTGGATTCTTTTGAAAAAAATTTAAAGAGAAGTAGTTACTAGATAATCCATATCGATTAAAGGATTGTGCTGTATATCGTTATAAAAAACATATATTTTGATATATTTATTAATTTATACTTTAGTTTTTCGTATCACGGAATTCGGCATTCAATGAAAAACGACTTTACGCCTATTTTGCCAACTTGGAATATTAATTTTAAATGATAACTCGCAAGCTAAAAAAACTATAAACGGTCTTTTAAGGAATGTTGGTGGAAAACTCTGTGTTGTAATCACGTATCTTAATATGTACAACGTATTCAAATAAATTTTTTTTAATGATTTGATTAAGTATGTATAATGGTATTTTGCACAATCCAAAAAATTAATTAAAGTGATAAATAAAATGATTATCATGTAGACTTGTCATTTATCATGGTGTATTTATAAGAAAAATATTTTTAACCCGATCATCTTAGTCAAAATAAGTAATCAACCTTGGAATCTAACGGAATAAGCTAATGTTATCCTCTACAACTTTTATAATAAATGCTAATACGATTGAACGCAAAAGAAACGAGATAATTATAAAAAACTGATTTTCGATACCTTTGACCTTGAATATCTAACGACGCGAACGCGATATCATTTGTGACTTTTGAGACTATCAAAATAAAGGTTTGTACAAAAAATTAGCTTATTCCGTTAGATTCCGAGGTGAAACTCTAAGATGATTGGAGTTTATGTAACTTTTTTTATATGATTTCAGTTGTAATCTATTTGTTTTGAATTAAAACAGTAAATAATCTAAATTTAAAATCTACCTACAATATTGTTAGCACATGTTGTTTTGAAAGCATTTATTTTTTTATTCACACAGACTAAATCTTCTATCGGTGTTAAATTAGAAACAGAAGAGATAGATTCAATGAAAATATTTATTTACATATTTCACTAAAGGTTTTACACTTCTAAGGTTATTTTTAAGTGTAATTTATTTTGATTGTTCTTATTCCCAGTGCACAATAGATCCTTTATTGTAAAATCTACTGTATGACTTCATTTAGAAACTTTTAAAATTAGGATCAATAATTTTTTACTAAAAAGCAGCTCCAAAGCTGTAGTAAGTGAATATATTAATTCTTCAGGCTGGTCGCCTTTCGTACCACAATCTCTTGTGATGTGAAAAGTCCCACCATATTTCGCAAGCGTCAGAGAGCGTGAGAGAGTTTCTCTACGCAACCGTTCTGAATGGCTAAATGATAAAATATTTACGAACAGGTTTACAGTGCCTTTTCTAATATTTTTAGTTGCCCTTTATTTTCCTATTCAATCCCAGTATAGTATTAATTTTGGATTTCGTTGAAGAGTTGAATATTTACAGTAGGTATGCGAATAACTTGTTCGCTCTCATTTTTTCTGAAACATTTCGTTATTGTAAAAAGAATGGAACGTTATATCAATATTTGGGGTTATAAAATTATGTAAATCCTGTTGAATGAATCGACTCCAGATAAGAATTCTACTTATGAACCACTAGATGATGGCTGCTCATGAAGGGCCCATGAATGTATGTACGCCAGTTGAAATAAAGTACCAAGATTTTGTTTCTCCCCCCGTTATTTATTTACGTTAATTAATCAATGTTGATTTTTAAGAAAATAGTACTGTAATTTGTAATAATGCTGTTTCTTCAAACAATATTTGATTAAACAATCCCAAAAAGATTATTATATGTTTACGTCATATTGCTAAAGCCTAAATTATCAGTACAAACATTAGAAATATTTAAGATATTTTACATCGCAACCATTATTATATATAGGAAATTACCTGTCGGTAAATTATGCTTCTAACAAGCATTCGGCGGCATTGTTTTTGTTTTCTTTGCATGGCTTATATGAGAAGTTAGTTTTGTTAATATCTTATCTTCTTATATTTTTAAAAATCCGTCAAATTTGGAGTCTTTTTGGGAGGCACATTACTTAATTAATGCACTTGGAAGACTAGACTTTTTATTTATAGAGTATTATTTTTTAATGTGTCCAATAAAGAACGTAAACCCAATGAAAATTCGTTATTTTTGCATCGACTATAACAGTAAGGTTTTATAGTAAGGTTTTGCAAAAAAAAAAAAAATTAAAAGCCCATGAAATTTTGAGCAACCTCTCATAGGAAGTGCAGGGTATAACGCGATAATCTTTGTTTTTAAAGTTGAAATTGTCCAGCAAAACGAGTGGGTAACTGATAAACTGGTAATAAAATTATATATTAAAAATTCTGTGTCCTTTCATTCAAACTATTTATTTTAGAACTGACGAAGAAAAAAATCAATTTCGAAACGTTCGCAAAATAATAATTGTTTTTTTATAATAATCGTTTTCCAGAACAGTATTTAATTTAATAATCGAATCAATATAGTGCAACTTAATAATATCAAATTTAAAAACAAATCAATTATTATTATCTGTGATAGTAATTACACGGATTCAACATTAATTATGAAATTAGAGACAAATAAAGATAATAATAAATTTTTGAATGTGCATAAGCAATATACAAATGTAAAAGTACCTTAAAATAAATTTTTATTAATAAAGATATAATTTATACCTAGTTTAAAGGTAGTCATGTTTTTTATTTTATTTTTTTTTTTTTGGAATAATGCCATTTTATTTATCAATAAAAATGTACCTTAATTAAATAGAAATTATCAATTTATATGAAAAATTCGAGTGATAATATAATAAATTTTTAAATAATATTTTTACAAAGACTTATTTTTATGGAAAATAACCTTTGATGATACAAAATCCTTCTCTTCCATGAAATTTTATTATTTTTATTTAAAATCATTGTTGGAAATTTTAACGACCGCAGGATATCCGAAGTAATTTACCGACAGAATCATTACAGTATAATTTATCTGTATTAGCAAATGGTGCCCAAAAAGTACGATGTCAATGTGACCTTCTAAACTATCAAACCCGTTCGGAACCATCGGTTTTACGGATTGCAAGCAATATGAATAAATTGAATTTCCTAAAGCAATATTATTTATCAGGAACGTGCGCAGGATTCATTCAGGAGGAAGGGGTCAAACTTTTGTTCATCATGTTAAGTCATAAAGTCATAAAAAACAAGAAATTTTTCGAGTAAGATAACTATTTTTTCTTCTGTTAGGTTCCGACAAAAAATTTTCCTTGACTATGTACGCATCGATCTCTACATGGCGATGGTTATGAACCGTTTAGCCGATCTTCAGACATTGTCGATCGAAGGTATATTTTGAGACGACGCAAAGATGAAAAGAAGCGTTTATTCGGCGCTGTTGTCACAAGCTAAACTGCCAGGGCGTGAAGCATTTGGTATACATTTTCAGTGCAAATATCTAGTTCTTCAAGTGAATTTTTGACGTCCTGTTCGGCAATGTGTTTTCGCCAAAATTGATAAGAATTCATTCAAAATTGAAGAGTATGTTTCAAATAGTTGAGCGCAAGTGTCATTTATCAAAATTTTGTTGGGAGGCTAGCAAAATTTGATAAAATATAGCCATAATTACAAAAATCGATGCTGTAAATGTGTCAGATATCAATCGATGTATGATATGTAGATTGAAGTGGTGACCCTATTTTTGGGGGTTTTTGTTATTCTCTATTTGGTGATTTTTGTTATAGATAGTCTTTAGGAACTAAGATAGGAGAATGTGTAGGGTACTTTACATTTCAATAGTAATTGTTAATAATTATGCCTTTTGATGGGTCTCACATTACACGGAGCGTGGTGCAGACTTCGATCATGAGTGTCTAATAAATTTTTAAACATCGACGAATTATAATAAAAAGTAAAAAGGTTATCATCAATATAATGTGAACAAAAATGTGATACAAGAAAAATACAATTAAAGAATTAACTATTATTATCCGTTCATTACTACTACTTATAATAATTTATATGATGAAAGAAATGTTTATGATGACACTATTACACCTAATGACCTATACAGGGTGTCTCAAAATTATCGTACCAAACAGAAACTATGTATACCTTATGAAATTCTAGAACAAAAATCCCTTGACGTTTTTCGAACTGACGCATCGTTAACGATTAAAGCTGTGTTAATTATCGTTTTTAATCACATGAATTTTTCGACTAATATTAGTTAAATTTACATTTTTATAATAAGCAAAGTTTTAAGGAATAAAGTTTGCTTTTACACTCGAAGTTCTAGAATATAAAGTTTGAGTTTTAATATTTCAGAACGAAAAATTGAATGATGGTAACTTATCATACACTTTATTACACCTTTGCTGATTATAAAAATATAATTTTTTCTAATATCACGATGCTTCCAAAAAAATACCAAAAAATCCAAAAGGCTTTCCTTCTTAGAATTTTGTTAGGAATTCATAGTTTCTGTTTGTTCCGGTGATTTAAGGATACTATGTATATTGAAATATTATTATTACTCACATGCTTAAATACAAATTAATACAACAAATAGAAATATGGCTTCCCTTAGAAATTCTATCTAATATTACATCAGACAAAATAATCATTTTCATATCGTCCTATTGACTGATATGACAATCCTTCAGTACATTCTTTCATCATAACATACATACCATACGTATGCATACGTTTTCATGTGTTCAACAGCTTGTATTTTTTACCTGTATACAATATACCAGCACTGGGCAATTTCTACTAGCCCTTACTTAGCCCGTCTTTTGTTCACAATTTTCTGGGCTTTAATTTTTCGTTGTGGAACCCTACTGTGGAATACAAATTTTTTTTGGAAATGAAATACTGCCCATATGAATATATTTTCTCGATGGTAACAAGATTTTTTTAAAGCATTCTCTTAAAAGGGATAAAATAAAACATATTTTTAAGGAGGCAACTCAATTTCAATCCATAAGGAGTCAATCCAACTTTCTGGTCGGGTTGTAAATTATAATACTTTTGAAGCTCATTTTGAACAAAAAAGTTTGTTGTTATTTATTGGAAAAAGTGGTCGCTTCAGATTTATAATAACTCTACCCAAAATGTTTCCAAAGTTTCCAAGAGATAGAAAGTTGAAAATTGGAATATATCTTCGAGTTATTGGTCTATAAAGCCTAATAATCTACCAAACCAATTCTATTTGAATCTTTTATAATATTAAGGGGTTGGAAGCGGTGATTGGTGAAATCCGATTTCTTAAAAAATTTTAACCCACCTCCATGGGAAGAAAATATACAATAATAAATTTGTCAATGTATATTTTAGAATGTATACATGCTTAGAAACTATTGCCATAGATAATACATATTTATATATACTATAATACTATTATAAATATTTATATTATACTATAATCTTATATATCATTACTCTAGCAAATTTTTTTCTGTCCTGCCCTTCTTAAAAAAACAAGAATTAAAAAACAACACTTACATTAAAAAACATACGTATGCTTGTAGTTATACATATCTGTATATGTATTTGCCTATACACACATAGGCATGTATTATACAAATGACTAACTAATTTTACAACTTTAATTTAGCTATAACATGAAATCCTGTCATTTTCATGACTTGTGAATATGGGAACTTTTCTTTAGAATGACTTAAACTATCATTTTCCGATATTTGAAAAAGTTTGCCCGAATGCAGATTACATCTAATTTATGCGAGGTCTTTTGTCACGTCAGCGGAATTTCTCACGGGCCGAGCTAGTACTATATATTATACTATTTTATTGTAATAAGTTGTCTATGACTATAGTCAAGTACCTACTTGTTATATAACAGTCAGTATTTTTAAACGAATATTATACTTTCATTTTGCAATAAAAGCCTTGAAATTATTGCGACAAATATTAGATTTATGTTGTTGGTTGGAAAAACAGAAATAACCCAATCGAATGGTAGTTTACAAAATTCTAATGGATTTCGAAATCCGAATTTGAAAAAAAAAGAAAAAAATACAATGAAATTTGCATAATTTCGTCTTTCCGAACCAAAGCGTTTTATCGAAGAGTTTTCTATCTGAAATTTATAACGTTCATCGTTCACTTTTTCGCAACTGAGGTTTAAGGATATATGCAAGGATTGAAAATACTAGGGATTTCAATAAAACTTTATATAAATACATTTTTTGATTAAAAAAGTTTCCAAAAATCACAAAAAATTTCTAGGTCATCAAGCTTTTTATTATTATTTTATCGATCAAAGTTGGCTGAAAAAATGATGAATCATATAGGTTATCCTTTTCAATTGTATATTTGTATATAAAAAAATCTAGAGAGTGTGATAAAAAACTATCTAAAATATTTAGACAATCTTGTAGTTTGTAATAATACCATAAAAATATAAGGTTGTCGAGGATATAATAACAAAATTTTAATTTAATTATGAGTTCATCGAAGAACCATCATTTGATGAACAGAGACGACTATAGACGAGTATTGATGATTGAAGAGCGATATCTATATGATCAAACTTTTAAGCATCACTTACACACAATACATTTTATATTTTTGTAGTTGCGTGGTATTGTAAAGCTAAAAATAACTCATTATTTGACTACAAAGCATGTATTTGGTTTATATGTATGAACCGTGCAATAAACCAAAACTTTTTTACAATACTGTAGGTTTAAAGTCACCTTAATTACTTTCCAAAATGGTTTAGTTCTAATGGTTTGTTCTTTCGGCTTCGATGTAATACTAATATATTCAGTGTAAGTAGAAAAGAATGCTGCCATTTATTATAGTCTAGTCGAAAATCAGCTCTCCTACTATTTCTGCTAAAGCACCGTTTTAGAAAAAATAAAACAAGAGATAGCGCAAAGGTCATCCGTCAAAAATATTTTATTAGCGTATACATTCCTTTAATTTCTTGCACTCCTGAATTGTGTTTTGTAGTTCCGCCACTGCACGATGATCGGCTGCGATCAAAACTTGTTGAGATCTTGTTAAATGTCAACACTAATAATAATACAATATGATAATATTATCATAGTTGATCGTTTTAATGAAAAGTATTTACTTTTATTGATTTATTAGTAATTATTATGTTAATTAA
Organism: Chrysoperla carnea; assembly: GCF_905475395.1. Lineage (NCBI taxonomy): Eukaryota > Metazoa > Arthropoda > Insecta > Neuroptera > Chrysopidae > Chrysoperla > Chrysoperla carnea. The sequence continues at coordinate 17,585,946 of NC_058339.1, forward strand.
AAACTGCATTTATAAATTTTAATAAAAACATGATCTACAGTTTGGCAACTATCTCGTTAGCCATTTAAAATATATAAAGGAAGAAGAGTTTTTATGAACGTTCTTATGTATAAAACAAAGAGGGAATGTAATGTGTATGATGCGCGCTGTATCGTATGTGTACAATTTCAAGTGATGTACAAGTGATGAGACCATGGAGGTTATAAAGAAGGAGAACGATCGCAATAGAAAATATTGTCTCATTAAATGCGGGCTGTTGTGCTCTAATATACTACTTACCGACGACAGCGCGGCTGGTGGCTGAAAATGAACTATAAATTCTACAAATTTTCAGGGACAGGTGCGCTAATGCTTTAGTACATAGCGAGCGTTCTCCTTCTTTATAACCTTCATGGATGAGACTGACCGGTCATGTTTATGTATACGCATATGCAACTACAGATAAAATGATGTAATTATGCGCACATCACACACAATACATTGACTCTTTCTTTGTATTATACATAAGAACGTTCATAAAAATTCTTCTTACTTCATATATTCTAAATGGCTAATGAGATGGTTGCCAAACTGTATATAAATAAACCTATTGTGTAATCATTGTTAGATAATTAATAGAAACAGATTGAATGATTAACAGTGAAATAATAACTTTAAAAAAAACCTTTTCGTTGGGTGCAGAAGAAAGCTAGTGCCACATTAATTTACTCGTTCCATGGAAAGATGCAAATATTGGATTTTTCAACTAAGAGATACTCTATCTAGCGCGTTTAACACTCCATTATGATTTGATTAAAAAAATTCCAAAATTTTTTTTGTTTGTTTTGGAATAATAATTGAATTTTTTTAATCTGAAAAAAAGGTGATGTTTTAGACAGTCACAAAAATAGATGTTTCGCTTTTCGAGATATTTGTCGGTGGTGAAATTAAATAGATACTCTGTATGTGCATAAATTTAATGCATACAATGAATGGACAATGGACAAGTATATACCCATAAATTGATTTAATTGACAGCTCCAATGTAATTATTTTAAAATAATTCTTTTTACCTGTGAGTATAAAGATATAAATCAATAGGTGAATAATATTTTATCAACTTATATCTTTGCATTTATTATGCTAATATTATTATTATTTAGGTAAATATTTTCATTCGTTTTAGTAATCTTAAAAACACTTGGTTTTTATACAGTTGTTTATTAGATTGTAAAAACTGCGTAAAAAAAATCTACCTCTCAGGGACGCACCTAGCCCCCATTTCTGTAGGATAGTGGGGGGTTTTAATCAGATTTTTACAAATTATAAAAAAACTATGCATTAAAAAAAAATCCAATACACATTTATTTAATAACGATAATGGCTTATAATATGACCGTGTGAGGCTAGCTTTATTCATCTCATTAATATTGAAATATAGACTAGTTAAAAATTGAAAACTTTTTAATTCTTATTTTAGAGCGAATTAAACCAAGTGTGGGTACTAATTTTATAACATTCACAAGTCAAGTTTACTTTTATTTTTAACAGACATACACCTATTTAGGAAATTGTATGCAAATATTATACAGTGTGTTCATTTCAAAAGTATCCACCCTTGGCTTGATATGATTATTGTTTTGGCTGAAAACACGTAAATTTAGAAATCGAAAGGGAAAGTTCAAAAATGGTACCTAGAAAATTTTAGATTTCATCCCTTAACCCCTAGCCATCAGGTCAAGAGTTATTAAGGTTGGATACTTTTGAAATGACCAGACTGTATATTATGGTCTAAAAATGTACCATTTAGGAAACATCAAGCTAGGGAAATAATAATTAGATTTAATTTTGTTCATTATGTAATTTGTATAGCTTATCTGTAATCAAATTGCCTATAAATAAAAAGAAAGTAAATAGTTATTAATTTTTTGTAATGGCTTATTTTTTAGCCACAGGTACCGCACTGCGAAATTCCCCACGGGTCGAGCTAGTTATTTTATATTTTGGCATAGCCATCTTATTATTATTAAAAATTAAATAATTTCTCACAAACTTCTATTTCTATTGTACACATTTTTCTAAAGGAAAATGTTGTTTTAGAACCGTTGCTCGAATTATATATAAAAAATTTCTAAAACCACTAGGACAACATAGTTTTCTTAAAATAGTTATATTAACTGTGTTTTATATAACCGCAGGTCAAAATGAGGGTTTCGGCTAAAAATTGCTATTCGGTCATTTTGAATTTTCATGTTTTCTATGGTCAGATTCGAATTCAGCGACCCTAGAAAACTCCTGAATGATATTTTCATCCTCATTTATTTTTTTAAATACAATTTGGGAACTCGGAGGCTTAAAAGACGTATTCCCAAAAATGAGAGAGGATATTAAAACTTATTTAACTTAAAAAATTAGAAGTCGACCCTGAATTAACATTCATTTCCAGATCTAATAATTTTTAAAGATTTTAAAATAATATAATCCATAAAAATATACAATAAAAGTGCGTAAATAATTAAAAACGCATAAATTATGAAATACTTGTTTGCTTGTTTCTTGTAAGAAAATCACATTTACAAATCCGGATTTTAATATTATTAATATATTAAGTTCTATGGTCTGTGAAGGTAACCCACAACTCTTTCTTGAAATTGATCTTATAGATTTTTACATTCTTCAACGTTATTTCTTGTGATATATTTAATAGATATCAAACCTGTTCCTACTTTGGGATTGTATATGAAATAGGAGACGAAATCACAACGAAAGATAACGTTTCTGTAGTTATAGAACTCCATTCCAATTCAATTAAACTTTATTCATTCTTTTTAAACAATACAAACATTGTACAGAACATGTTATAAAAAAGGAATAAAAAAAAATGAAAGAAAAGACTAAGCAGCTATGGCCGGCTTAGTTAGAATATAACCCAGTATTAACCTTTGTGCAAACCGTATTAACCTTTCTGAAAAACCATAGAAAACCAGAGATAGGATAGCCGGAATCTGATACTAATGATCAAACTGCACCCAAGTATGATTCATAGTGTGGATTCGGTTAAGAATGTGGAATACAAGTGATACTTAGATGAAGTAAATAAAACTTTAAAACTAGACTAATCCTTTTAGATCAAAGAAAGGCTAAAATTAAGAATTTTTATGTACCTCAACCTATCGAGCCAGTTTTTTTTAAAAAATGTTCAGGAAGGTCCATATATCAAAATCTACATCTAACTTTAGGTCACTAGAAAGTTTGACCATTGCTATGGTCCAGATAAGCCCATTGTTATAATCCATTTCTGAGGTGATTTTTGAAAATATGCAACAATTTGAACCAGAAACGCATACTCGGAGGTTTTCGGGGTCGCTGATCACCATTCCGAAGTCGGAATTTCGATATAATCCCCCCTCTTGGGGTCCAAAATTGCAATACTCTGTAAATATTGAACAAAATAGACCAAAAAAGTATACTCGGGGGTTTTTGGGGTTACTGATCACGATTCTGACTTTGAAAAGCTCAAAAGATTCTGACTTTGAAAAGCGTAAATAGCCACAAATAATCCTTCAAAGAGCCGCAGGTTGGCCACCCCAGCAACAGTGTATACTGTACGGATAGACCGCTGGCATAAAATTATAACCGTATTATCGAATTTCAAACAGTTATGTAAGATCAGGTGATATCATTTTTTTTAAATATGTAAATAAACATGTTCTCGCCATTATTTACCTGCGTCATGTCCTTCAAGTTTCTTCAATACGATTAAGTTGTTTTGTAAGTGTACTTGTATGTTTTACTATATTATGCGTCAAATAAGTGCCAGAAGCTAAATTTTTTTAAAATAAGAAATTGATCTTTGATTGATCGGCGATTTATTTATTAGACCTTGTAGCTTATATTATCATTGTTAGATAAAATTTTTACCTCTCACCCCGTTTTTAAATTTTTTTTCTTCATATAGAGTATACAAATTTTTTACCGCATTAGTAGAGTTGAAGTCGCCCTATTAGTTCAGTTGGTTAAGGCGTAACCAATTCCGTCCGCGGTATGCTTAGGGTAGCGGGTTCAATTCCCGCCGTCGCAACAACATTAATTTAATTAATAGTTGTGATGGGCTGGTGTAGTGCATGGTATATGCATGAAGGAGGTGCACTCAGCCTCGGAAATTGAGGAGCTGATCAATGAAATGATCCTTATCAGCGGAAAGGTGGTAAAACACATATATGGTATCACAACGGGCTCTATAGCCTAAGTGTGTCCTTCGTGGACAGCCAATATAACCTAACCTAACCTAGTAAAGTTGAATGCCAACTGATTTTGTATCCAATGTATAATCTCGTTTAAAGGATGGAACAATATTATTGCGCTCGGTACGGTAGCATAGAGGATTTCATTGCGGTGGTGCAACGTTATTTTTTGCAGTGGTTTTTTGATGATGTATAATATTTTTGGTTCCTTTGTCACGAGCGATTTTGTCGAGGTTATTTGGTCACCGGTTGTTTAGTTGTGAAAAGTCCCTTCCCTATTTATAATAAAATATTGGAAATTAATATTTATAAAGTCGTTATATGTAAATAGATATTAGTGTCTTTTTTAATTAATTAATAATTAAAGTTTCATTAATAAAGTAGATAATATAAAATGACATTTTATATAAAAATGTTAATAGATTGTGCATAGTGTTTTAATTATACATATCTGTGATATGATATAGATTTTTTTACTTCAGACTGTAGAGAATTTTTTTTTGCTTTAAATTACAGGAGTTATTATACCATGTATATGAAATATATCAAGGTATACTAAATTTAGTCCCAAGTTTGTATGGAAACCGCTATAGATAGAACAAAAGTTTGCATATAAAAAATGTTCCTTATAAAAAAATAAACAACTTTTGTTTGAAACATTTTTTTGTAAACATCACTGTTTATGTATTATATGGGAATATCAGTTATATATGTGTGGCATGTATGTATGTGTAATGTGACAGATTAATCAAGACTCTCTATACATGATATTTCAACAATTAACTCAGTCAATTGTTTGTTTCACTTGTTTTTTTATTTAAATGGGTATCACGTACTGAATGTAAATGCACAAAATCCTTTCAAAAATAGGCGGGAGATGTGCCTCCATTTTAAGGAAAATCGTTAAGAAAAGTGCACGGTTATGGAGATAAAACCTAAAGCGGTTTTTGTTAAAATGGAGGCACTTCCCCCGCCTAAGGAGATTGTAAGGGTTTTGTGCATTTACATTCAGTACGTGATACTGTACCTATTTAAATAAAAAATAACTCCTGTAATTTAGTACATTATGGACAAGAGTAACTAGCTTCTATATAACCTGTATTATTTATTAAGATTGTAAAATAGAGTCGACACAAATACATATGGATATAAATTGTATATTTTTATTACTTATTTGAAAAATTTTTTTACAAAATGATGTTATTTGTAAAAGAGTTTGTACTATTTTCTTAGAATGTTTTCCTTTGTCTGGAATGGAAAATTTACCCCTTTCACTCTGGATAACCCTCAAAAATCAGTTTTATACTAATTATAAATAAACTAGATGCATTTTTTACTTACGTATAAAATCTAAATAGCAAAATTACGAAATATAGGTATATGTTTTAGAAATTCTTAGTGGGCTGAGATAAAAAAGTGTATTAAGTAGGTATTGATACTAAAAGTAAAAAAAAATTGTAAAATCGTAGTCTAAGAGACGGTGTAAAGTCTTCACCCATTTGATGATCAGATGAGACATATTTTTATAAAATTTTATTGATTTATAAAGACGCCTATCTTTGTTTTTCTCTTGAAAAGTGTTTATTGCTATTTGTAATTAAAGGCAAGCCTATACCATTATTTTCGTAATCAAATTATCTTTCTTCTGATACCAATTTCGATTGACTAGCAAATCGGTGTAGTTACTTTTATTGATTTACCTGCCTTCATATGATAGGAGCAGATCTAGACTGATTTGTAAACCAACTGAAATTGGTATCAGAAGAAATTAATTACGAAAAGAATGGCATTGGCTTGCCTGAAAAGTGCTGTGTTAATTAAAAGAAGTCATGAACACTTTTCGAATAAAGAAAAAATGATTGGCATGTTTACAAATCAATAAAATTTCATAAAAAATATGTCTTATACTTCGACCTTATACACGATAATTAATTTTTTTTTTTTCAAATACGCTCACAAAAATCCGAGAATAACGAAATTAAGTGTAATTCTGAAAAGGCGAACATGTTTCGAATGGAACAGTATTTATAATACTGAATGCAACAACTAACAAAATAAAAAGAAATGTTTATATAAAGAGAGTATTTCAAATTGAACTATTTTTTAAATATGTTCTTCTAATACTAATTGAAGAACGGCCACAGGATAGCCACTGCAGAATTCCTCAAGGATCAAGGTTGTGAATTGAAATTATTCATTGAATACGTATATTTTTTAAATGTGGGCTATCATAGAAACCCGAGCCATCACTTGTTCCACTACCTTATTTCTATAAAAAAAACTTTATCATTATATTTTTTGTGCAAAATAAATAATAAAAGTTGTATGCATACAGGAAAGTATATTTTTATTTATTTTACTGATAATAACTTATTTAAATTATTAAACTATCATATCGTAATATTATAAAATAAATATTAAATATTTAGGTGTTATTTAATTGATAAATATAAGATATTGTTATGTAAATAAAACAAAATTTTGGTACAACTTCTCTAAGAAAGTTAAAATAAGGCAGAGTGTATTTTATCGTTTTGGGAAAATCACTGAAGTCAATATGGCCGTCACCAGCTGTATTGTAGATTTTAGGGATCATTCTACTGTTTAGAATTCACGTTTGTAAAATATATAATTCAAAAATTTATTAATAAGAAATAACCAAAAAGCCCATCGTTCATTAGCTTTTATTAATTGCCGGAAAATTTTGAATGGATTGCTGATTAATATTGGACGGTCTTACGGACCCAAGATTCAATTGACCCATGCTCATTTACGAATTCAACCTCACCTTTTACAACCTGAGCACGGTCTAAAAATTTTAGCTTGATCTTTTTTTTCGTTTTTGAGTTATCGTGATCACAGGCGGACAGACGAACAACCGGAAATGGACTAATTAAGTGATTTTATGAACACCTATACCAAAATTTTGTTTGTAGCATCAATATTTATAAGCGTTATAAACCTCGGACTAAACTTAGTATACCTTGATGTACAGAATGTTCGATTTACATCTAGGCGTATAAATATCACGAGTATGACAGAGTACATGCGTTAAGCAATGCCTCTAAGTAAGAGGTATTATAGGTGTTATATGAAATTGCAAAAGTGACTTGTATAGTGGCACATCTGTTGTAGTTCATCTATTCAACTAAGAAACTCTTCCTCTGTAAGCTTCTTAAAACTATCTCTCATAATTATCGTATATAATACCTCTCACTTAGAGGCATTGCTTAACACATGTATTCTGTCATACTCGTGATATTTATATGCCTAGATGTGAATCGAACATTCTGTATATTACAGGGTATAAAAATGATAAGAACTATAATAATTTACAAAAATAATACCTTATAGTAAATCAGTAAGACAATTATTAGAATGTAACTTTTCAGATACCAAAGTAACTTTCGATCGGGCCACACTTGCAATGTTGGGGAGTTCATTAGATAGTTATTTTTATTATTTTTTTTATTATTGGACACATGCTCTTTGTTTTTCGAAATGAAAATGGATTATTTGAGTTCTTCTACCTTTCCCATTCTTTATGGAGAAATTGTATATATAGATATATCATACATCCACAAATCCCCATAATTCGTGTTCTAGGGGTCATGAAACATTTGTAACACACCACCACTCATCTTCATTGACCTTCGTTCAGAGTGCATAAGTCTGTATTTTTGAGGAAAGTCCGATTAAAAAGTAGACTTAACGTTGACTATTGATTTGTAAATAATGTACATTTAACAATGCTTGACTTACACGAATATATTTTTGTATCATCATCGTTTCTATTTATACCTAAGCGTTTATAACCTCGTGGGGATTTATTCTTGTTAGTGATATTAATGATATTAAAAGTAGATTGTTTTTTATTTAAAAATATTTTATATTTATTAATTTTAATTAATACGATTATGTTCGATATAATATGTGCAAAAAAATGGATAAAATATGGATGTTAAATTGTGGATGATTCCATTAAAAAAGAATTTGTTTTGACATAATAAATGAATTGGCTGCCTATTTAGTAAGACAACATTCATTCATTTTCAATTTAAAATAAATTTATATGTTTTATGGTAATTATGTTTATTTTATTACATGCGTACTGGTATTTCTGGTTAAGTCTACTGTACATTCTAAATCTAATTTATTTCTGTTAAAATACAATAGTAGAAGCTTAAAAATGAAAAAAATTTTACTATTAAGGACATACATTCATGAGATTTGTTCATGAGAAAAATAAAACAAGTGAAAACAAACAATTGACTGAGTTAATTGTTGAAATACCATGTATAGACAGTGTTTATGACTCTGCCACATTACACATATAACTGATGCCATAAAACTGATATTATATTATACAATTTGCGCATAATTTGGACTCTCACGGGTAAACAGTGATGTTTACAAAAAAATATTTCAAACAAAAATTGCTAAATTTTTTATAAGGAACATTTTTTACACTTAAACTATTGTTCAATCTCTAACGGTTTACAAGATAGGTCCTGCAGACCCAAGACCCAATTGACCTATGTTGCTCATTTACGAACTCGACCTCACTTTTTATGTCCTAAGCACGCTATAATTTCAACTTGATATCTCTTTTCGTTTTTGAGTAATTGTGATGACAGATAGACAGACAACCGGAAATGGACTAATTAGGTGATTTTATGAACACCTATACCAAAATTTGGTCATATTTTTAAGCGTTACAAACTTGGAACTAAACTTAGTATACCTTGGTATATTTTATATACATGGTATAATTATGATAATATAAAAGCTTAAATGATCTTGAAAGATTTAAGAAAGAAAAAATATTATGTTATCGAATTAAGTTCGTTCAATTTAAGTTTAAAAAGTGACAAAAAGCAAGGTTATATACTCGACATTAAATAGAAAAATGTAAATCGATATTTCTCCAAAATAATATCGATATAAAGTATATTCGAAACTTTTTTCTTTTCTATTCATTTAAAATTTTAGCAAAACAGGATGGTAAATGAACGTGTTTTACTGTACTAAAAAGTAGAAAATAAGTTGCAAGATTCCACCCGAACAAATGTAGTTATATACATACATTGAGGCGCTCCGAATTTTTGTTGATATTTTATAGCGCCTCAAGCTTTTACGAATAGTCATGTATGAGTATAAAAGGCTTCCACTAGGTTCTCATATGCGTCTTAGTAGTGTCATTACATTTTAAATCGTTTTCAAAGTTTACGATTTCAGTTCTTAGGGCGAAAACCAATACTTTCTACATTACAGTTTTAATATAAATAAATTGAAATTCTCGGAAAATTAATGTTTAATTAAATAATCGGATATCTTTTAAGAATACTTCAAGGTATTAGTTTGCTGAATTAATAAATTAATGGATCATCGCAATTTTTTTTCTTGTGCGTTGCAAAAAAATTGCGTTGATCCATTAATTTATTAATTCAGCAAACTAATACCTTGAAGTATTCTTAAAAGATATCCGATTATTTAATTAAACATTAATTTTCCGAGAATTTCAATTTATTTATATTAAAACTGTAATGTAGAAAGTAATGGTTTTCGCCCTAAGAACTGAAATCGTAAACTTTGAAAACGATTTAAAATGTAATGACACTACTGAGACGCATATGAGAACCTAGTGGAAGCCTTTTCTACCCCGAAATAATGAAAACAAATACATTTTTAATATTTCAAAAGATATTTTTAGTGCAATATATAGTATTCGCACCGTGTGTGAGTTTTATTGCAGTAGGTTTTTTCATGGTAACGATACACTACTTTAATTATATAATTGTATGGATGCATATATAATTTTATGGATTGCATTTATGACTTACATTGAAAATTGCATATTATAGTCTTACAAATTTAAATAAATAATTATGATAATTTACATTTGAAAAATAATATTTGTGCAATTTGATTTCTTATTTTCACAATTTTTAATGCATTAAATTTAATTAATTAGTGTTTTTCAATAATTTTAATTTGACATTTTCTATAACATTAACATGTAAAGAATTGCAAATTAGACATAATAGCCTCTTTTATCGCCACAATTTTTCACTGGAAGCGCTGGTGTCGATTTTATTGTCCCTACCATGACTACGCACACCACGAATAAGGAAAACACGTTTCTAATATTTTTTTATGGTAATAAATCTATATGATCTAAATAAAAAATAAATAAATAAAAAAAGCTGATGACTAAAAATGACTAAATTTTTGAACGAAAAACTCGATTAAAATGGATGATACTGCATATAATTTGCATCAATTATGGAAACAAGTTTCTTACAATGTATACCTAATTATTAGTTCTAAATATTCTCTTTTCCGAGGTAAATCGATTCGTTTATGTGGCTTCCACGTGATATGATTAAGTATTAAAATAAAAATACAATTCATGTTGACTAATTTTTCATTTTAATGAGAAATTATATAATTTTTATTTCTAAATTGTAATGAAAAATAATAATAATTTTTAATGTTTATGTTTCATGGTAGGCGTCTATATTGTACAGTTGTAGATATTTTTTGCTTTTTAACAGAAAGATTTTTATTACTTATTATTGTTGTTCACATTTAATTAATAATAATAAGTAATAATAATAAATAAGGTGGATAAACAAAGTAAAAAATTCATTGAGTTGAAAAAATTGCATTCGTGTCTAGAACTCGAATAGCCTAATTGGTAGGGCGCTTGACATGAATCCAAGAAGTCCGGGTTCGAGTCCTGGTTCGAGTGTATTTTTTTCAATTCTCTTTAAGAAAGATTTTTTTTTATGCTGAAAATCGAAAAAATTTCTTTCGATATTTTAAATTTTCTTGATATGAGAAGTGAATGAATGCATGAAAAAGTATTTTTATTTGTGGTTAAGGAGCTGGCATGAAGCTTAATTTCTAATGGACATGGCGGAGAAATCTGATACTTTTCAAATATTTGTCTTGAAAAATAACGGAAAACGATTTGGTCCTCTCGAAGATCGACAATCATGTCTTCGATACATTGAAGATCTTGAAATATCGAGTTCCAACACAGATAAGGACAAGTGTCAACAAAGACATTGCGCACACAACGTTTCGAACATTTTTTAAATTAAACTTTTGTTTTATCTTTAACAGTTTACAAAATGGGTCCTACGGATCCAAAACCCAATTAACCTATTTTGCTCATTTACGAACTCGACCTCACTTTGCACGTCTTAAGCACGCTATAAAAATTTCAGCCTGATATCTCTTTTCGTTTTTGAGTTATCGTGCTTACGGATAGACAGACGGACAACGAACAGACAACCGGAAATAGACTAATTAGGTGATTCTATGAACACCTATACCATAATTTATTTCGTAGCATCTATATTTTTAAGCGTTACAAGCTTGGGACTAAACTTAATATAACTATTATATATTTCATATATATATATATATATATATATATATATATATATATATATATATATATATATATATATATATATATATATATATATATATATATGGTATAAAAACAAAAATACTGGTTGAAATGTTTCACGGGATCAGTGTAAATATTTGTCTCTTTTATTAGAAATAAAGCGCAAGTATTTAGCTACATCTCCTATTAATTTTTTATCCCAAACGTTCAGAATGTCTTCATTTTTAAATACATTATGGCTGTTCAATTAGTCTCGTTAACTTAAGTAGATCCGACCCGAATCATGAACATAGTTGTAAAAAATAACCATAATTTATTCCCGATATTTCTAACTCAGAAAGTAATTAGTCTGGCTTGTTAAAATTCTATCTAACACAATTTGTTCATAAACTAAACATACATTCAAATATTCCTTTCAAAATTTTTATTTATAAAATACTGATACAATAATTTTAACAAGTATTTATATTTATTAGTCATAATAATTTTTACATTGAACGTAGAGATTAAAATTTAAAAAAAGAAGTTTTGAATTGTTATAATACTTAATTGTTTAAATAAATAAAAAAAACAAATTATCAACTTAATTATTATTATTGTTTATTTCAAATTTTTCTAAAAAACCCAAATTCTTTTGATCCGTTTTTTATTATTACCCAATTAACTGATAAGTATAGTTAGTAAACAATAAGTTCGATTGATTATATATTATATTATATTGTTTTTATTTTGGTAGTGCGCGGTTGTTGTCAATCATGAAATCAGAATGATGATAAAGGTTATTATTAAATGAATACCTTAAAATATTCATTACAATAGTTTACTATAAACAGTGGTGTTCGGTTCAGTTCATTTGTCATCTTTGTTGTACATGTGTACAACAATCCAACATTGTTGAACTTCACTGATATAAACACACTTTTAAAACCACGTGTGTTTGTTTAAACATTTTTTGTTTATTTGAGATGATGATTTCGTAATTAATTATTTGAACATTCAGTGTTGATTTTTGTTTATTTGTTTTTAAATTGTCCAAAGGTTTGTACAATTTTTTTTAAGTTTTTTATTATTTAGATAAGTTCAAATGTTGCGAATAAAAATTTTTTTTTTTAATTAGAAGGCTTATTTCAAAATTATAACGCAACTCTTTAAGGATGTATGAGCATAGCAATAATGTTTGATTTAAAGGTTCAAAATTTTTGTATAGCCACATATTTACTCAAAGAACATGTGGTTAAAATTTCAGCTTAGGTATCCGTACAATTTTTTAAGAAAAAAATCATTGAAAATCGATATAGAATACTTATTATAGAGAAATCCCAAAAAACGACATATTTTGAAAGTTTTTGATAATTTTCACTTGGAACGAGTGAAAACGAATAAAAAGAAACTTTTTAATAGAAAGTAAACATATTGGCAATGATATAGAAAGGAAAAAAAACCAAGTGTCTTCATTCATAAAAAGGATGTGCGAGAAGGGTAGATTTAGGGTTAAAATTATTTTTATTTTATTTTCACTTTTTATGATGAATTTTATTGAACTCCATAATGCAGACGAAAAATAAGATTAAAATTTTTCGATACTCTCCTTGGTTTTTGAAATACCGAAAGCTGAATAGTCAAAAGATATATTCAATTTTCGATATTTTGAAAACTTCGTCAGATATCGAAAAATTTTATTCTTACTTTTCATCTATATCGTCCAAGTTATGACATAAAAATCTATGGAAATTGAAAAAACTATATTTTTTAAAATTTGTTTACTTGAAATTATTTGATCAAACACGCTTATACATCCTTAAATTGTGGACTTATTTGAATTTTCGCAAAATCAAAAACTTAGCATCTACCAATCATTCACATAAAATTGTGTTAAATAACTGGAAAGTGGTCAACTTTACGAAAAAATAACAAGATATTTTTTTGTTGTTGAGATTAATAAACAAGTAAATTTGGCAATTGTTTAAAAAATTTGCAATCCACATTTCGCCTGGCTAAGGCTTTTCAAAAACTACAAAAAAATTGAAACAAGTGTATCGAACCTACGTTCCCCACCTGTCATCTAACCAGGTCTTAACTCTCAAAAATTTTTTCTGACGAATGCAAACGAAATTTTCTACTCTACATTCTTGCATTACATATCATTGGTTGATTTTATATAATACCTTAACTTGAAATTGATTAATTTTAAATTCATGTGTTATAATTCATTAGTAAACTCTATCAATCTAAACTGGTTTTTAATTTTATTTCATGGGACAAGTCAGTGACCTTTTGATAAGGAAAAAATAAAAAATTTTATTTTTGTTGCAAAAAAAAAAGTTCTGCAAAAAGGAAATTTTGGTAGAAAAAAAAAACTTTTGAAATGAAAGAATTATTTGCGACCGGGTAATGTGGAAATTGAAAAATTAATTTATTAAATTTATATTTATTAAATTTATATAGAGCAGAGACCACAAATAGCGAATTACTTGTATAAAATCAAAAATTTTGAATTGGAATGCGTCTTTGCGGTCTCGCTTAATGTTGCTTAATGGATCATGTGACAAATATTCGTAAAAAAATTAAAGATTTGATTTAATAAAAAAAGAAATTAAATTTAAATAACTTGTTTTATGACAACCACAAAACTTTCAAAACTTTATCTAATTAATATTGAATATATATCTTATTAATATTGAATTATTGATTTTCTCAATATTTTTCATAAAATTTTTTCAATTATCTCTTTAAAGAAATGTGTTTTGGAAAATGAAGGTTCAATTAAAAGTTCAGAATTATTTATTTGCGCTAGCTTCTAATGTAAAATAATAACGATTTTTGTACTTTTTGGTTCAAAATTACTTTATATACTGAGTTTAATCAAAATTGGAGATAAAAAAAATTTTCGATTTTTGCAATTTTTTTAAGGGGTACGTACCCCTTTGAAAAAATCGAGAAAAACGGGAAAAAAATTTTGTTTTGGTATTTGATGAAACTCAGTGGATGGGGTTATTTTGATCCAAAAAGTGTAAAAATCAGGTAAATTTTGGACTTAGAGAAAGTTACAATGTCAGCGAGTTTCATGGGTAAAACTTCATTTCCCAAAAAAGTTAGAGTTCCCCACCAAATAAGGTCAGTTTTAAATATTTTCTATCGTTATAAATGATGTCAATAGCGTAAAATGTTTCTGACCTTATAAACCAAAAGAATTCTGCTTAATGAAATTATATTAAAAATAATTCAGGTACTTGATAATCAATGGACTTGACCACATTGGCTTCTTACCGGTTGTTTTTTTAAATATAAATGTTTATATTGTTATATAAGCGTGTTTTAATAGAATAATAACTTTTACTATTTAATGCATTCTTCTGCAAACTGTGCAAAGTTATCACACCCAAGCGACAATTTTTGGAAAATTATGCCCGCTTATTTAAAATTTAGCCATTCATTAATTTATTTTAATCAAGACTTCACATTCTTGAAATCTATTAGAGCTAGGTTAATTTTGATCACAAATTTGAAAAGTATGATCCAAATTTAGTAGGATTACATACTTGGTTTATCAAAATTGGATAAAATTTCGATATAATAGAGCAAAATTAAATTTTTTGGATTCTGATGACGTCATAAAGTTAAAAAATTTGATTTTTTTGATAATACAGGCAAATTTGATCCGATCTTAATATAATTTTTTTTGAAACCCACTAGCTTTGGGTCAATCTTTTCAGCTGTGACGTAAATTTTTAGCTAGCTATCGCATATATGCTTAATTCCGGGACCAGGACTCCACATTCTTGAAAAATATTAGAGCTAGGTTTATTTTGATCACAAATTTGAAAAGAATGACCCAAATTTAGTAGGATTACATACTTGGTATATCAAAATTGGATAAAATTTCGATATAATAGAGCAAAATAAAATTTTTTGGATTCTGATGACGTCATAAAGCTAAAAAATTTGATTTTTTTGATAACACAGGCAAATTTGATCCGATCTTAATAGAATTTTTTTTGAAACCCACTAACTTTGGGTCAATCTTTTCAGCTGTGACGTAAATTTTTAGCTAGCTATCGCATATATGCTTAATTCCGGGACCAGGACTCCACATTCTTGAAAAATATTAGAGCTAGGTTAATTTTGATCACAAATTTGAAAAGAATGACCCAAATTTAGTAGGATTACATACTTGCGTTATCAAAATTGTCAATATGGTACTTTTTGATACCTATTAATGAACAAAAAAATTAGTTTTGTTAACTGTTTTGGCATTACTCATTAATTGAATTAAATTTTCTAAAAAACTTGCATCTGGGAGTGATAGCATCATACAAGTCTTTTTTTTTACACATGTTTTAAGTTTTCTTAACATATTAATGTGTAAATAATGAACATGATTGTTTTCATTCAATGATAAATAGTCCAAGAACCAAAGGCAAAAATTTTTTTCTCACGAAACCTTTTGAAATTATAATTTTTACATTTTTTTTTGTATATTCTCGAAATTCAAGGCAAGCTGATTCGATGAAAAAAGTTTTAGTTTCATAGGTAACCTACATGTCGGATTTTGGGGTCGTTTTTATTTATTGGACTTCTTTTGGTTTCTTCTCCCAACCAACAAACAAATTATAACTTGCAATAAGGAACATAGTTCCAAAAAAATCAGGCAAAATAAAAAAAAATTGTAAATCTTAACACTTTTTCCAGAAAGATTGAGATTCAGAGGCGGACTTCCTTTTATGCCTTAGTCACTCATGCGCTCAACTTTTCCCGTTTTCGTCTTTTATTTTGTTTTCGTTAATCTCTTGGACTCTCCTTCTAAAATCCTGTTCACTTTTTTTAAATTTTTTCCTAATTATAAATTAATTAAAAAAAAAAAAAAGTGAAAAATTTAGTTTTTTTTTTGGGAGGGCCGGTGTTATTTTTAAACTTGGACTTATGGTCTAAAACAAGAAAAAAAAGTGGTTTGTTTATCATTAATTTAAGCGCAATAATGCGTCATTGTTGATTCTTATTAAATACTTCAAATTTTTGTTGACGCGTTTGACACATTATTAATAATTATGAGCAGTGTAGGATTTTAGTTATTTAATATTTAAGCTGGTAAATAGTTTCGTAGCCACGTGTTCTTATTTTTCAGTAGTTATTTATTATTTACCCACTTATCAATATTTAAATTTTCTTACCTGGCAGTCCTTGAAGACTGGCAGGTAGCAACACTTGAACTTGTCTAATATCTGTCATTTATTTGATATAAAAGACGATTATTGGCACTAACTTCATTAAAATTTACATTAGAACGTTATTCTATAGAATAATTGTTAAAAAAAATTTCTTTCAAAACTCTGTAGACTTACTACCTTCAATTTCCACAGAATTTATTAAGTCACAGTACATATGTCAATCACAGACATTACTTAAGTGTTGATAGCTGTCCTGCATATTTTAATTTTTTAATATTACGTGATGATAAACTAATAAAAATAAATAATCATTTTTCACGGAATTCTTTAAAACAATTTCTTTTAAAAATTAAAAAAATAATATCAAATTGGTTAATACATTTAGAAAGAACTAACTCGACACGTGCGGAAATCCGCTTCCGTATCCCGTGGCTATCCTGTACTCGTGGCTAAAAACAGCAAACAACAAATTTCGTAGAATTTATTAATACAAATTTATTCTTATTAACTCTTGAACGATTGAATTAAAATCGTTCATAGTGACTTAAAACTAATATACTTATACATCGTTATTAGTAATTAATTTTCACAGAAAGTGGTATCAATGTTTTAAGCCTATTGTAATATCCACAAGTACAAAACAGCCTTTAAATAAAAGTTTGTAAAATTAATATTATTTTATATAAGTCTAAAAAATTTGAATGTCAAAATAATATTTATAATATAAAAATAATATTTATTATATTTATAATGACAGTTGTAAAATCCACTTTGAAAGCCAGGAAAAACTAATTTTATTTTTTTTATTGGTATTCAATTTTTCAAAGTTAAAAAGTCATATAGAATTCTGACACTGTTTATTTATTTATTTTTAATGAATAAAATCAAAATTTGGTGGATTGGCTTATTGGATAAATAAATCGATGTTTATTTTTTGTATTGCCTACTTTATCAGTTAAAATTAATTAATATTTTTAGGAAAAAATAATGTATATAAACCTAATTCACTAGGGTAATTTAATTAATCAAATTTTACATTAAAATAACAATTTATATTTATTTCATCTCACAAAATACTTCTAAGTATTCAGAATGATTTAATGTTGTTATTGTTATATAAGTTATGATTCAATTAATTAATTATTGTATAAAATTTAATAATTTTTTAACCATTAGAGATATAATTGAGTAAATGATTAATACAAAGAAATAATTATATGTTTAAATAATAAAATAAATAATAAAGTTCGTTGGTTTTCCAAAGTCATATATTATATAACAATTTTTATTTCGTATTAAAAACTTTTGTTTATTTAATTAATGTTTAAATGAATATAAAAAAAGTTTGTGTTTGTATATTAGGAATTTTTATTTATTTTTATAAATATATAATTATTTGACCTTGTTATTGCAGTTTTGACAATCATGTATAAAAATCAACTGATTTAATTGTAATTATTTTGTGGTTGGTCTTTTTTTTTGTTTAATTTATTATTTGATATCGTTTTCGTTATTTTGATAACAAGGTTAGAGTGTGTTAAAATTAATTTGACTTTTTTGTATTGATCATTATTAACAAGTGAAAATAAATAATTGATTGACTTAATTATTGAAATACCCTGTAAGGACAGTGTTGATTATCAGTATAGTACTTTTAATAAATCAGAAAACTTTAAAAACAATTTTTTCGTAGTATTTCTAGACATTTTTTTACAAAATAAGTCCTCTGTCCCATTTATGAAGAGAGTAACTTTTTATGCCTTGAGTACGCTATAAATATTTCAGCTCGATATATCTTTTCGTTTTGGAGTTAACGTGATGGTGGATCGATAAACGGAAAGGAATCGAAATTTTGTTTGAATCATCAATAACAAACAAATAAATTAATAAACAAATAAAATTTCTAAGCGATTCAAACTTGGAACTAAACTTAATATACTCTGATATATTTCATATGTACAGAGTATTAAACTTATTCATTACTTTATCAATTAAGTATAGGATATAGATTTCACTTTTATCTCATGTTTGTAGGTAAATCCTTAAATGTCTGGTTCAAGATCAAACATAAATAATGCAAAACTTTATTTATAGGCATTACAAAATTTTGTTTGTAGTGTTAGACAGAACTTGCATAACCACCTCAGTGACGGACTTTGACGTCTTGCCGCTCTAGAAAAAATCAAAACATTTAAACGGAAAAACAAGGATCAAATATTTTTTAAAAACTATCAGATTGGTAAAATGTGATTCTACAGAACTGTTGTGTTGATTTAAGGAAATCATTTAACCTTTCGAATGTAAAAATTAGTGACATTGCATTCATCTATTGCTAAGTAGAATCTATTTAATATTTTATTTGTTTAATATGACAATTAATAATTATAAATGCATTATGAATAAGCAATTATGTAATACATGAGTTTTTAGAAATTTTTATTTTAATTCTTATAGGTACTATTATAAAAGCTGAAATAAGTAATACCTAGTTGTGTATTTATTTCTTTTTTAAGTCTTTTAATGTATTTGTCTTCACTCGTGAGAAAAGAACTATTTTTCTCATTTCCGTGCGAAAAATAGTTCATTACCGCACTCAGTGTGGTTCTATCCCTATCTCCTGGTTAGTTTTCGTGAAATTCGTTATATCGATCCACAATACCCCGGTACGTAGGTACCCCTGATGCCCAATTCTGTCGTGATATTTGTTTTCAACGATCCCAAGAACCTCCGAGAAACGAATTTCCCAGAAACTCCAGGAGACGACGGGGATACTATTCACCCTGGGAACCAGGTACCTTGAAGACCAATTTTAACGTAATATTCGTGTTCAACGACCCCAAAACCCTACAGTAACAAGTTTGGAATCATTTTATTTACTATTAACAGATTTGTGAATTTAGTATATTTACGGTTAATTTAAATGCCGAAAACCGTATTCAAATCCGACTTACTGTTCAAATTTTTCCAACTGCAATGCTTCGTTTCTGCGAGTAAACTGTACGTTAACAAGTCTGGTTTAAATTGTCTCTGACTAAAATACTTTTGGAAACAAGGCACTTTTAGCACACAAAAACCCTTAATAGAATTTTCTGGTTGAAAACATGACCTCTATATCAGATGTGGGCGAGTTATTTTAAGTCAAAGTCACCATTTTTATAAGTTTATTGCGTGTCAAAAAGTGTGTCTCTTTATGCAAGTCCGCATTGCTCAAAGAGCAAGAAGCGAGACAGGTATACGACTCTTCTACCTATCTCAGTTTCTCTAATAGTAATAAGAGATAGGTAGAAAAAGAATGTTTTCTCTCTGTCTAACTTGTATTATTGGTTGACACTCGTTAGGGTATCATTGTCTTACTCGTATGTTAGTTACAGAAGTCTGAGTGGCTTCTCTAAGCCACGTTTGCCCATGGATGCTCTATATTGATGCGTAGATACACGAAAGTGAAAAGAACCGTTTAAGATTATACTCATTATTATATAATAATGTTTTATTATCATTTATTCGTCTTATCATTTAAATTTTTAACTATATGATTTATGAACAATATACATTTAATATATTTATAATTCAATTAAAATTCTAATCCTTCGACAAGGTTGAAATCATTATTTTAATTTGTATATATCATCATCGTTAAAAAAGGATCTAATTCTTATTGGTAGTTCAAACATTTTTTACTTCACGTTAATAGTGAATAATAATTGATAAATCAAGTCTTAATTAGTAATTAAAACAAATAATATTAATATTGAAATTAATTAGCAGAGATACAGTTAGAATATTCTGATGTCAACGCAGAAATCAATAGAGACAGGAATCGAATAAAAGGCGATTGAAAAAATGTTTTTTATTTCTAAAACGTTCATATTATTGAAATCGAATAATCGTATCGATATAAAATAGCGACCAAATTAAAAATGACGTTTAACATGGGGTTACGAAGAAAAGGCTGGTCAGGGAAGTTACATTTCCTTGAACCTGGATTTTCCGTTGAATTAGCTTGGCTTTGTATGTGTTTATGATATTTATGTTTCGAATTTGCACCCTCCAGACCATAAATTTCGGTTTTGCCTTCCCATGGACAAAAAACTGGATACTGTGCTAACCGAATAGAATCGTTTTTATAGAAAATTAATTTTACTTTAATTTGCCAAAGGATACTTAGTTTATAAATATTATTTTTGGTCTGACCTTTGTAAGTCATATACACTTACAATCTTCTCTGTTAATGATAATGCAAGCAACCTTAAATTGTTCCGAGATAAGTAAAGGTGGAAGTGCTTCAGGTAATTCATGTTTGCTTAAACTTCACCTCTTATCTTTGTGTTCAGTTCACAACAACACAGCATTTAAAAAATTTTTAAAGATATTTTTTTAATTTTTCGTAGAAATACATAAATACATAAAAAGTGTGTTACACTGCGCAGATAGTAATATTTCATGAATAAAATTTCCATAGTATGTTCAATTTATATGTAAAGGTCATTTTTTTTTAATTTACCTAAATTATATTAATTAATTTATTTATTAAACTTGCATTTTACTGGAAGCACCTAACTATGTAAAATTTTTCTAAAATTAATGTAGGCAATAGCCCATAACAAGTTTATTTCCTTGATATAACACTGCACTAAAATTTAACAAAATTTACACTTTCGATTAGCTTGCATATCCCCTTCGATTTTTAACGTTTTTTTTGCTGTCTACCTTCTATTTATTTCACGGTTACAGCACTGAAAAAAGTCGTTCCTTAATGATGTACGACCGCCAGGGCAATTTTGGATAAAAGGCTTTATTTTTTTATATGAAGTTGGACTAAGTTAAGTCTCTGAATTCTGAGAATTTCTGGAAAATTTTAAGGACGGTGGCTCGATTATTTAAACAAATAAATGACTTCAAAAGTAGGCATATTTAACATTGGTCTTATGAGAAAACGGTAGATCGATGATATGTTTTCATAGATTTACTCAAAATTAGTCGGTGGAAATTAAAAAAAAAACTATTTAAATTAAAGTTAAAACCTTAATAATTTATTGAGAACAAAAAAAACCGTTGTGCTGGGCTAATTAAGGATGTATGAGCACAGTAGTGAAGACACAAATTAAAAAAATATATATTTTCAATTTTGATTAGCTCTAAATGATCCACATTCAAGAATGATTAGTCATTGATCGATGAGAACTAATACTCTCTTATACAATTCAATTCGTATTTTATTCACCTATCTCTTAAAATACATTCGTTCATTTTAGGCACTCTTTTGAGTGATCGTAAAATTCAGCAATAAAATTGGTTTTTCATTCTTGATTAAATCTTGTACATTTGTCTCTTAGCCAATTGTAAATGTCCAGTCATATTTCTATTCTCATGAAATAAGGTGGTCTAATTACGATCCATTAAAATGCAACAAAACTTAATTTAACATCATTCATTTAATAATGTTATGATGCCCACGCAATAATTTAAAATAAAGAAGAATAATAAAAATAGTTCCTTAACATTGTAAATATCTACATATATTGATTAATTAGATACTTAAATATTTCTTAATTATGATTATTAGTATTTACAAAGACATTTTGAACTTTTATTTATTAACTGCATATTTAAAGACATTCACTTAATCATTAAATTGAAGTATAGATATATCTTACTTTTTGTTTTTTTGTTAACTTTTAATCATGCATACGATATTTATTTACATCATGATCTCTTCGATTATCATTGATGTTTTTAATATGATTCATACAACGTAAGCTATATATTGACAAATATCTTGTCTAGTAATCTTAATTAAAGAGAATTGAAAAAAATGCTTTTAAAATGATGGGTGCTTTTTAAAATGATACATACATACTTGAAATTTCGAGTTGCTGCCTTTTGGCGGATCTACTAAACTTCTCTTTACGACTTTTTTTCGAAAGCGCTGCGTTCTCAAGTGAGCTCGATGATGTCATATTTAAACTATCGATCATGACAACTTGATAACTTTAATAACTATTAAACAATAAAATATTTTGTTCGACAAAAATATTGCACCGCTGAGCTTGCGTACGACCTCGAACATTCCGTAATTAAGTATTTTTGCCTTTCAATACATACGTGGTTCATTATTCCCTGCGAAACTGATTTTGAGCATATGCTTATTGACTTTGAAATGGCCAGTAAGCAGGCCTGTAAGTATTCTCAAATAATCCCTTCGAAGTCTTTTTCATAACAGCATTGATCTTGTTTACCCAAGAGTGGTTTGACTTTTGTACCTTCCATTTTTCTATTTTATTTTTATGTATCCTTTTTGGTATCCCAAGAAATGGTTGTGGGTCATTTAACGGGCTGCATGAATCCTCTCTGCTTTCTATTTTCTGGGGGTGATCGATTTTTTTTTATACTTTTACAAAACTGAGAACAGAAAGCTAAAATGCGTGCTTATTTTACATAGCGATAATATTTTTATGTTTACAGTATATTCTAATATCAATTACTAAAATTAAATATTCGAATTTCCAAGGGATTACTTTCAGAATTATGTAATTTTATATACCTATGAAAATAAAACTTTTATATTGGGGAATATTGTATCTATAAACATTAAATTATTATTTATAGTTTGTATCAAAGGTTTTGTGTGATAAATTCGTATAAATCAATTTAAGTTAATTAAAAAAAAAAAATAAAAAACATAATATTAATTAAGATTGGAAATTATCATAAAAATGAAATAATGTCAATTATTTTGTTTATTTTTTATATAATAATATTATTGATTATTTTTATTTAAATTTAAAAGAAGTGATAAATTCATAATTTCTTTAACTTTGAAAATGAAAGTAACTTTGTTTTCAAATTTCTACTTCAAGTCACAAAACGAATGCTATGGCATTCTGCATATTAAGAGGCAAAGCTGCAAAATTCTGATGGTGGGTGCCTTGTACTTTTTGAAATAGTATACATCAAAGTCTTTCTAAAATTACAATTGGTATAGCTTTACAAATCACGTTATTGTTTTAAAAACTCCGATTTACGAACTTCTTATCTCTTCAAGATTAGCAACATAATTTTAAATAGCTTGCATTATATCTTAGAAGGTCCATGGATGGGTTAGCTGATGGAATACGGATTCTGCTGTCATTAATCCAAAAAAAATTTTGTAAACATGTAAACACATGCATTTATAACAATTTAATCATATAAGTCTATAAATTTTCCATTTTTCGTAAAATAAGGAAAAACTATATAAATTTATGATAATTTTAAAGATTTATGTATAATTTTTTTTAGATAATATTTTTGCGTAAAAGTTATTAAATTTACATTGTTTTAAATTTTCCGACATTAAAATTGTTACTTAAATATTTGAATTCAAAATTTAATTTTAATTTTAAACATATTTCTTCTAATTGGTTCGATACAATAAGCTATAGTTAGTGAAAATAACAAATTTTTTGCTTAGTCTTAAACCCATATTTATAAACTATATGAAAAATATCTTTAATACCGTAATTTGCTGACAGTTTCACCAACAATTTAAGGTTTCACCAAATCGACGAGTAATAGATCGGTATCGATTGTAGTCGAAAAAGTATGTTAATTACAAAAAATTTTTATGGATAACTGTTCTTGTGGTGAATTTGAAATTATTTTCGACCTTTTGAGGTACCTACTTGGGTCAAGTTCGTCAATTAATCCGTATTTATTAATTAACTTCTTAGATTCCTTTTTTTGATAGTCTCATTAATTTTTTCGATTATGAAAAACGCATATTCTTCATTGAACTATTAACATAGATAATAATTTAATACTTTAATCACTTAAAGTAATCGGTATAGAGTAGAAGTGGCTACCAATAATAAAATTAGGTCAACGTAGCCCTTTAATTTTGTGTCATTAAAATAGACACAAATTAAATATATAGTGTTGGATATGATCTTTAATACCATAGCAAGAACTTTCTGTATAGTAAAATGAAATATGGTTAAAATTAGTGATTAAAATTTGTTTATGGAACATAAAACTTTTGAATATCTGTAATTATTAGTTGTTCAAAATAATAATATAGAGAAATTATTGTATATGTAAAGAAGAGATAAAGATGTACAAGGCTATAGTTGTCTATATAAAACAATATTATTTTTGCTTGTTTAATTAGCCTCATTTCTCACCTGACGCCATATTTATACTCTCAAGTGCATCGAATTAATTTTTTATCGTCATACCCGTGATCAACGATCCCGAAAATTTTTATTACTATACTTTGCAGGTACATTATCAAAACCAGCATTCGGTCTGTCTTAATGGTAATCTCCTCTTTACGATTATTTTTTATACATGTTGAACATTTGTAAAAATTGAATGGGTAAATTTTGCAAGAGATTTACCTACACAGATACATATGAATAACAAGTGAAAAGAAACAATTGACTGAGTTAATTGTTGAAATACTATGCATAGTCAGTGTTGATTTCTTTATCACATAACACATACAAAAATGTATAGACAGTGTTGATGCGCAATTGTTTGTTTTTTTTGACGTCACGTAAATAACAAAAGATATTCACTTTTAAATACACACACACTCACACTGATATTCCTATATTAATACATACTATAAAATTTGCACCTAATTAACGCCTTCGTGGGTAAACAGTGATGTTTACAAAAAAATGTTTCAAACAAAAGTTGTTTATTTTTTTATAAGGAACATTTTTTACATTTAAACTTTTGTTCTATCTCTAACGGTTTACAAGATGGGTGCTACGGACCCAAGACCCAATTGACCCATGATGCTCATTTACGAACTTGACCTCACTTTTTACGTCCTGAGTACGCTGTAAAAATTTCAGCTCGATATCTTTTTTCGTTTTTGAGTTATCGTGTCCACAGACGGACGGACGGACGGACGGACGGACGGACGGACGGACAACCGGAAATGGACTAATTAGGTGATTTTATGAACAGCTATGACAAAATTTTTTTCCTAGCATCATTATTTTTAAGCGTTACAAACTTGGGACTAAACTTAATATACTATGTATATTTCATATATGCATAGTATAAAAAGCATCGAAGCCGTATCTTCTTTATAATATTTTTTTGATTACTAAAAAAATGTAAAGATTTCATTTACCTTACACTTTATAGATTTCGATTTTCAGGATTAAAAAAATGGGCTTCTACCATGAAGTTGATATATAGAATAAGTAGTATATACAAATTTAATTTAATTAAATGACAAAAGTTTAGGTCAACATAAGTATGAATAAAATTCATAAAATTTATTGGTTTGAGGGCAAAGGTTTATAAAATGCATTTAGAATATTGATGTTTTTAACTGAACCTTATGTTAGTTAAAGAGTTCAATGTTAGAAGTTCATTGCTTTTTAAGAAGTTTATTTTTATAAACATGTTTATATGATTATCGTTTTTACGTTGTTCAAAAGTATATCAATGCCAAATACGAAAAAGACTTTTATATTAAAACAACTTTCGGTTTAAAGAAACATTTTGTATTTTTACAATGAACTATTCCAATGAAAGGAAAACTAATCTTTCAATTTCAACACACTTACCTACATATTTCCATTTTCGAGATATTCAATCATAAAGTTCTGGAAAAAAATCTTAAAATTTTATGATCGTTGTACTCGAAAATGAGAAGTGCTTGACCATATTTGATCTTTGTGGAAGATCAAATATGGTCAAGGTGGAAATATGGTGAGAGCGATGGGAAAATCATTACACCACGTACCATACCATGCATTGTCATCCAAACTAAGCGTGCTTGCAAAATTTTAGCTCAATCGGTTGTCGATAAATGCTTCACAATTGAGTTGCAAGATTCCACCGGGAAAAACATTCATTCATTCATATATTGC
Organism: Chrysoperla carnea; assembly: GCF_905475395.1. Lineage (NCBI taxonomy): Eukaryota > Metazoa > Arthropoda > Insecta > Neuroptera > Chrysopidae > Chrysoperla > Chrysoperla carnea. Next base: position 17,612,629 of record NC_058339.1, read on the forward strand.
AAGTTAAATAAAAGCTTGTAAAAATCTTCAACTATTGATTTGAAAATTTTACAGCATATAGTTGAAAATTCTTTCGAGGTGAAACTTGACTTCTGTCGCATTTTTTTGTCTTTGAAAACAAATTTGCTTCCCTTCCTAATACGCATCCCTTTAATTAATTAATAAGATAAAAAGATAGCACACGTGTATTTCGATGTATCTTTTAAATACGAAACCCTGAAATTTGTAAATAATCATTAAACATAAAATAAAATTAATATCAATTATAAATATTTAGAGGTTTACTTAATTTTATTTAAGTTTATTTTATTTTAAATATGGTAATAAACTATTGTAATGGAGTTTGTATACAATCATTTTAACAATTTCTCAATATATGAACTTGTACCTTTCACAAGACGTAGGAATCCGAAAACCAAAAGATCCGTTTGTCAACCGTGAAACTTCGATAATTAGCTTAAAATAATAAATAATTGTGTGCTGAAAAATTCTAAATGAGAAAAGCACATTTGATTTGGTGTCAAATTTCTGAATAGTTCATCCTAAATATTTTAAAGTGGTAGTTCAAAATGGATTAATTATTGGCTTTTTCTGACATTATCATCAATAATGAAATTGTAGAATTTTCAAAAGTTTTGAATAAATTATTGAAACTTTATACTGACCACGTGAAAGTCTAGGTCATAGCTTTTTGAGAAAAAATATAATTGTTTGGTTTTTTACGGTTTGACAGTTTTTAAGTTTGAATTTCAATTTGTTTAGATGTACATTCTGATTTTTGCAACAACAAAAATTTGTTAGCCCTCAAAATTTTTGTTTGAATTTCAATGCAAGTAGAATTTGAAAATACAAATAATCTATTCGCACCGTGCGTGAGTTTTTTTGAAGGCGTTTCCATGGTAACAATACACTTCTTTAATTATAGAATTGTATGGATGCATATATATTTGTATGGATTGCATTTATGACTTACATTGAAAATTTAATATTATTGTCCCACAAATTTAAATAAATAATTATGATAATTTACATTTGAAAAATAATATTTGTGCAATTTGATTTCTTATTTTCACGATTTTTAATGAATTAAATTTAATTAATTAGTGTTTTTCAATAATTTTAATTTGACATGTTTAATATCATTAACATGTAAAGAATTGCAAATTAGTTATAAAAGCCTCCTTTATCGCCAAAATTTTTCACTGAAAGCGCTGGCACCGATTTTATTGTCCCTACCATGACTACACACACAACGAATAAGGAAAAATTTCGTTTTCTTTTCAATGTACATGTTTGGAAATTAAGTTTTTCTAAAATCGACAAAAATGTTTAATTTTTGAGTATATAATAAAAAAAATTCTTCATTTAGTAAAATATTTAACAAGGTTTTTGAAGCTCTAAACGAGAAGGCCATATTTAAATGAATATCATAATAAACTCGTGTGTTAGACATTTACAGTATTTTTAATTTTTATTAAAGTAATTAAAGTAATTTATTTTTGTGGTTTTATTTGCTTTCAGATTAATACCTAATTCAACACATTCACCATGACATGTGTGGATCATAATTCGAAGATGAAAATGTATGTAACAAGCATATTTTTCATAATTATTGGAATAATATTTACCATAATTGGTATGATATTAGTATTAACATGGCCATCATTATTTGATTACATATTACATAATCAATTATCATTAACACCAGGATCTAAAACATTCAAAATGTGGCAAAAGAATCCAATACCATTATATTTAGATTTTTATTTTTATAATTGGACGAACGCAAATGAATTGAAAAATCCAAATGTGAAGCCTAACTTTGAACAGGTAAATATATACAATTTTTCGTTTGTTGTTAGTCCAGTTACCTTGCTGCTTAAGGGGGGAATGGAGAAGTAGATTGCATCGGATTCGGAATTAAATTTATGCTAACCTTTTTTTAATAATGGTTACCACAGACTTCGAAAGTCAAAATTCTTAATCAACAAAATTTTTGAGCTTTGTTTAATTTGAAACAATATTTTATGACGATTTTCCGAAGCAATAAATTGTCTGAGAGTAATATGTCGAATAATTATTAATAATATTAATACTATTGATATATTCAATAATTATTCGATTATTAATTAATAAAAAAACATAAACAATAAATATATTAAATATATAAAATTAAATTAATTTTTTTTTTGTTTACATTTTTATTTTTATTCCATTTCGTGTTAATTTTTATACCATGCACATATGTAATATGCAAGGTATACTAAGTTTAGTCCCAAGTTTGTAACGCTTAAAAATATTAATGCTATGAACAAAATTTTGGTATAGGTGTTTATAAAATCACCTAATTAGTCCATTTTCGGTTGTCTGTCCGTCTGTCTGCCAACACTATAACTCAAAAACGAAAAAAGATATCAAGCGGAAATGTTTACAGCGTACTCAGGACGTAAGAAGTGAGGTCAAGTTCGTAAATGAGCAGCATAGGTCAATTGGGTCTTGACCTATGGGTCCGTAAGAGCCATTTTGTAAACTGTTATAGATAGAACAAAACTTTAAATGTAAAAAATCTTTCTTATAAAAACTAAACAACTTTTGTTTGAAACATTTTTTCGTAAACATGTTTCGTAAACACTGTTTACTCGTGCGGCCGCAAATTAGGCGTAAATTGTATAGTATGTATTATATGGGGATATCAATTAAGTATGTGTCACATGAATGTATTGTATTATCTGATAGAATAATCAAGACTGTCTATGCATGGTATTTCAACAATTAACTCAGTCAATTGTTTGTTTTCACTTGTTTTATTATTTGTTTCCATTTCACCGGTTAATTTGAAATATTTTTATTTAATGCTAATATTTGTGAATATTTTGTCTAGAGATATTTTGTTGTGGAAATATTTCGTCAAGGAGAAATATTTAGTTAACGCAAGCAATTGAATAAATTCGAATGAAATCTTTTACAATTTTATTATTTTACCATTTATTTTATTATTTTCCATTTCACTTTTCGAAATGAATGGAGCCAAGTTTATTTGACCATACATTTTCATAGTAATTATGCATATGTTAAAATTATATGTCATGCCTTTTCCAAACTAAATCGATTTTGAAAATCATCGCCGGTTTTTTTTTGGGTACGGAGCCCTAAAGTCGCACTTGGTAGCTAAGAACACTCTCCGTCAAATTACCTTTCAAATGATATCAAAAAAATTAAAATCGGTTGATCCATTTAGGCGCTACGATGCCACAGACAGACACACACTCATAGCGGTCAAATTTATAACACCGTTTTTTTTTGTTCGCCATTTCTTCCGAATACAATCTTAGTTTTAATGGATCGAAAATTTCTATTTGGACAATGCAAAGGACACATTTTTGATGCAGTTGTAAAAACAATATATTTATTTACAGATTGGTCCTTATCGTTTTAAAGAGGAAAAATTTAAAGTAAATATAACATGGAATTCAAATGACACCGTTAGTTTTAAGCAACAACGATATTGGTATTTTGTGCCAGAAGAAAGTAATGGCGCATTGGAAGATGTAATTACAACAATTAATGTAGTGGCAGTTGTAAGTCTTTTTTGACAGTGACACTGATTGACGTATACTTACTTCAACAAATTTTATTTATTTTTTTAAAGACAGCAGCTTTTCAAACTCGATATGAAGGATACTTTACACAACAAGGCTTATCATTGACATTATCCGCAATAGCAGATCTTACCGTTGATCGATCAATCAGTCAATTATTATTTGAAGGATACGAAGACCCGTTAATTAATATGGCAAAGACAATGGAAAATTTGCAACATCTAGAAATTCCACCATATGATAAATTTGGTTGGTTTTATGAGGTAAGTGAAAGAAGATAATTATTTAGACTTTAATCCAACCACGAATGGAAGCAATTAGTGTTAAAGTTTTGAAATAATACCTTTTTTTGCATTTGTAAGTACACTAAAGCTTCAATTTCGATTTTGAAGTTTCAATGGCGTTATTAAATAGTGGTACGGCAAGAGTTGCAGAACTCAAATACAAATTATGACGACGAAAGTTATGAAAGTTATAAGTTATATTTTAAATTATTATATCTTCAGTACCTATTAACGATTTTAGAACATAAATAATTCTTATTATTCTGGTGGAAGCGCAGATAATATTCCATACTATTAAAGAATAAAAAACACGCTTTTGTAAATAGGTGAACTAAAAAGTAGAAAATAATTTCCAGAAGTGAAAATAAATATTTTCGTAAAACGACTTTACTTTTATCAGTATCTGTCAATAAAAGTTCTACAATATTTGAAATCTAGTACCCCACGCTTTTTTACCATAAAATGATTTTTTCTTATTACTTCATCACTTTAGTTTTTTTTAACTTATAGAAATTATTTTAATTTTTTACTTCAGATAGTTACAAATATGTGTTATTCAGTTTCTTTAAACTATTATCTATTTTATTTAACACTTCATTTGTATTTTTTAGCGTAATGGTACACGTGATTTTGATGGTGTATTTAATATGGGAACTGGCGAAGAAGATCCAACAGACTTTGGTGTATTGAAGAATTGGAACTTTAACAGCCGCACCAGATTCTATAAAAATGAGTGCAGTATGGTAAATGGTTCTGCTGGAGAATTTTGGCCAATAAATCCAGAACCAACAGAGATTACATTATTTTCAAATGATTTATGCAGAAGTATTACCTATGAATATGAGAAAAATGTGTCTGTTGAAGGTTTAAATGGATATAAATTTACTGCTGGTGATAAACTTATGGATAATGGTACTATGTATCCCGAAAATAAATGTTTTTGTAATGGGGAATGTGTTCCATCTGGTTCAGTAAATGCATCGGCATGTCGTTATGGTGCTCCAGCATTTGTTTCTTTCCCACATTTCTATAATGCTGATTTGTCTTACACAAATAAAATTGAAGGAATGCATCCACAAAAAAAGAAACATAGTTTTTATATTACTTTAGAACCGGTAAGTTATTTACCATTTTATACTTATGGGTGTTAGGCACGTGAAATCGAAGGCAATATATTTAAAGGAAGGCAATAAATCAACCGCAGCGCTGTTATCTTATTTGCAAAAACTTTCTTTAGAATATAACTTCTTTTCAATTGTTTGTTAATGGTAACGTAAATGTCAAAGCGCTGTTTTCCTTTAAAATTTTGCAAAAAATCAAGCGTTTTATTTACCCTTCTAGCAGATACATTCCCGCTTTGGTGGGAAATTTCTCGTTTTAAAAACAAAGAATACCACCCTCACTTATCCTCCCTTTTGTTCACAATTTTATGAATTTTAATTTTTGAAAATGAAAATTTGTTTGCGATTTTCTCGATTTTTTTTAAAGGGGTTACCCACAAAAAAATTGCAAAAAATCGAAAAAAATTTTTCTCCAATCTCCAATTTTGTTAAAACTCAGTATATGAGGTAATTTTGACCCAAAAAGTACAAAAATCGGATGCATTTGTTGACTGGTCGAATAGTTTTCGAGATACGAACTAAAATCGATCCAAATATTGCGATATCTCAGAAACTCTGCATCATCAAAATTACCCCATCCACTTAGTTTCTTATTAATAATATAATAGGGAAAGGGAAAATCAGATTAATTCGTCCATATTGTAGTCAATTTTGGAAAAATAACGTTAATTTAACTCCTCATTTTAGAAAACTGGCATTCCATTAGACGTGGCTGCAAGATTACAAATAAATATTTTATTACAACCATTCGAACATGTAGCGTAAGTTGATTTTTTAATTGATCACAATCAACTGTCCAAACTCAAAAAAACTTTAAATATATTTTCTTTCTTACAGATTATTTAGAAATGTACCAAAATTATTTATACCGGTACTTTGGTTTGAACAAAAGGCAAGAATTTCACCAGATATGGCAAACGATTTAAAACAACTGTTATCGATACCAGAAATTGGATGCTACGTAAATTGGGGAATGCTTTCATTTGGATTACTTATTTTACTTATAGTTATATTAAACTTCTATATTAATTATAAATCAGAAGATAAGGCAGAGAAAATGATTTCTCGTTGGGGTCAAAATGGTACACATAGACAGATGATAAAAACTGGTGAATTACCAACGGCAAATGGTGTAAAATCTGCCAGTATTTACACTGAATGAAGTACAACATAATTTTGATATAATTCCTTTTTAGAAGAGACGAAAAAAAGACATTTCGTTAAAGTTCAAATTTATGATGAAAGACTTAAACCAAAAATAAGATCTGTTTAGAATTATCGTTAAGTTTTTTACTATTCATATTTATTATTAAAAAATTTTGTTAGTACACTTTTTACGATTATCGGTAGTTAACGAATAACATAGAAAGAACTAGTTACTTTTTCTTCCCAATCAGAGAGAACCAAATTCACGTTTTCTCTAAGTGATTCATGGAAACAATTACATAAATATTTACGAATTAAAAAAAATAGAATCGTATTAAGAAAGCTTATTGTGAATTCAGAATTATGTTTTCAAATTCGACTCAATCCCGCCCTCGGGTATTGGGTAAATCAGAAATATGCAATTCATTTGGTCATGAATATGCTTTTGATTACAGACTAGTCAATTCCAAGGTCTATTCAACACAGTTGTAAACAGTGGCTGGTTTAAGAAAAAAGATTCAGGGGTCTAAATTTATAAATAGGGCGGTTTCTTTGTTTTTGTTTTTTAAGGTTCGTTAATCAACTTAGTGCCATCTTGTGGAGCCCTTTCCTACAAATTTTCATTCCACCCCTTTTTTGCTTCTCTTCCTTAACGAGCTTGGTGCCCCTGTATGAAAATTTGCTTTTTACCTCCTTTTAGTAAATGCCCTTCGGACCAATTTTGGTGCCCTCTTTCAATGACCTAATGGGTAACTGCTACTTTGCCATTCCTTAAATGCGCCACTGTTGATAAATTCAAGAGATTGCTGTAGGTGCAATTGTAAAAAATACAATGTATTATAAGTTATATAAAAACAAGTGAAAACAAACAATTGACTGAGTTAATTGTTGAAATACCATGTATAGACAGTGTTGATGACGTCACGTAATTAACAAAAGATATCCACTTTTAAATAGCCACACACACATAAATGATATCCCTATATTAATACATACTAAAAAATTTGCACCTAATTAACGCCCTCGTGGGTAAACAGTGATGTTTACAAAAAAATGTTTCAAACAAAAGTTCTTTATTTTTTTTATAAGGAACATTTTTTACATTTAAACTTTTGTTCTATCTCTAACGGTTTACAAGATGGGTCCTACGGACCCAAGACCCAATTGACCTATGTTGCTCATTTACGAACTCGACCTCACTTTTTACCCCCTGAGTACGCTATAAAAATTTCAGCATGATATTTCTTTTCGTTTTTGAGCTATCGTGTTGACAGACAGACGGACAAACGGACAAACGGATAGACGGACAGACGGACAGACAACCGGCAATGGACTAATTAGGTGATTCTATGAACACCTTTTCCAAAATTTTTTTCGTAGCATCAATATTTTTAAGCGTTACAAACTGGGGACTAAACTTAATATACTATGTATATTTTATATATACGTGGTATAAAAATTTGATTGATGTAAAATTACCTGTTTCTAGGAAAAATTTTCATTTAATTACAAAGTTGCAGGTCCTTCAGGTGGCACGGCCTTGCTCTTGTGTGGCTATACCTTAAATAAGAATTGTTTATATTTTCTTTTAAAGAATGGTAGGTAACATAAAGCTACAGTTTGCAAGCATTTGAAAGGGTGCCTACTCGGTATGCGAGTTAAAATAATTTTTTTTTAAATATTTGAAAATAAAAATATTCAATAATTTTTCTGAATTTATCCTTTATTGGAAAGTTTCTATCTAGATGTACAAATATCATTTTTAGATATCTTCATACAAATGTTATATAATTTACTATCACTAGTCAATATATTTTTAGACAAATCCGAATTTTAATAATTTTTTAAGCAATCTTGTGAGTTTTTATTAGTATACGATAGGAAATACTAATTTTAATTTTTTTTTAAATCATTTTTTTATATTATAAAATATTGTTGTAATATTCGTTCGAAGTTTAAAACGAAAATAAACTGTTAAATAAATCGATTTTGAAGTTTTAATTATTATAATGGAATTTTTACTTTCGTAGAATAATTATAGCCAGTACAGTGAAAGAAGAATTTGTTAATTGTAAAAAATTTCAAATATAATGAATTTTCGATCAAGTTTTCCTGCAAAAGCAGGCAACAATTTTCTTATGAATAGATTCCTTTTAGAATTAATTTCATAAATAGTATCTAGAGTGCACTATTTGTCATAGAAAATACAACTTGGTTTGTTTCATTAATTTTTATAGAGATGTCACTTAATGTATTATTTCAGAATATAAACAGTTACCACCGTAACCATAACACAGATATAAAGAATTGACTGAACGTTCCTATGTAACTGTAAATTTGTATTCGAATGAACTGTAGAAATTAAATTTACTCGAATTATTAACGAAAATATTAAACTTAGCCAAAAGAGTTTAATGTTAAATGATAGTAAACTTCATGTCCGACAACTTTTATTATTAAAAAATTTGGTTTTCCAAATATTAATCGAGAAATTCTTAAAATTAAAAACGATAATTAATGAAGCCCTAACTCGTTAACGTGAGTTGGAAAAAAACCATAGAATTTTTCGTCTTAGAACTTCATTCATTCATTCACTATTTTTTCGCTTTTTCTATTTTTGAAACTCCTTTTATATCTGTCAAGAGAATACCTACTATTTGTCAAACAAACAACAAGCTTGGCAAAAAAGCTGTAACGTCAACAAGTATCAATAAAATCTCAAAGTAAGGTAAAGGAAATTACCTTCAAAAAAATTTGGTCAATGCTTAAGGTAGTACGAGCGCTAAGGCAAGTTTAGAGTTGTGGTTGAAATTATAACTTTGATGGTGAATTTTGAACAAACACCCCCTCCTCCCCGTAAAATTTTCCGAATTGATTTAGACTTTAGACGTATATCCTTAATTTCAAGAAAAAGTGTATAAGAGCCGTAGTGTTTTTCAATTCCCAAGTGGAACGTAATAACATGTGTAATGCTACCTGAAAAACCGTTATTACTTGACTATGTTACAATTGCAAGTCTAACTTCAAGTGCACAGTGTTACATAAAATAGATTAATTTCTAATCTAAAACAATACTAGAAAACTAAATCGTAATATAATTGCACTTTATGAATAATTTCAATTGAACTTAGAATAAATTTATTACAAGTACAGTGAGATGTATATTCTGTGTGCTATTCGACTTACCTTCTTACTGTAATCATAACTTGTGAAGAAGAGACTTTACACAAATACAGAGAAGAGACTGACGTACCTATACTATAGTCATATAGAACCGTTTCGTTAACAAATTTCTGAAAAATACAAATAAGCTAAAAGTAGTGCGAACAGAAAGTGTGTATAATGAGTAGAAAACAATACCTACCTGCAAAGTGGATGGAACAAAAAAAATAATAGGATCTTTTTATTACAATAATTTCCGGGAATGTGTTCGGGGAAAACGTAGAATATTATTTACGTAGAATGTAAAATCTCTATAAATTCATTCTAATGATATAGTCTTTAACTTTTTCACTGGAATCGAGCAAAACGTGATTCAAGAGTTGTATTGTGTTTTGATATGGAAAAGTTCTTGAAAAATCTTATTACAGGGAAGTTGATAAGTTGATGAACAAAATTACTTCTTGGTAGAAATGAAAAGATTACATTTAAATTGTATAACAAAATTGTTTTTATTTTCCATAATTATTTCAAAAGAAGAAACAAAAACGCCAGAAGAATAAATTTTCATTTAATATCGTGTGCCGTAATAATTTAAATTATGTACCTATGTATTTATTTATACATAGGCTTTTGTATTTTAACATATACGACATGAATATAGCACACTGTGCCTAAATAACATTTGTAATCTGTGAATTCTTTTGCATATTTTATTAGACACAGCTTATAAAATAGATTTCGTGGCGAAGTTCAATAATATTAATCTGAATTAAATAAAAAAATTTAATTATGATCTTTTATTTTAGTATTAATTATGATATCTTGTAGACGAATAATCACGCGCAATTTCTAAGCTTTTTAATATCTCTTTAAACAAAAATTTGCTGTACCTAATAATACCCAGATTTCGATTTTCCTACCAGCGGAAAGAAAAATTGAAATGTACAGATACTTTCGAAATAGTACTCATAATTCAAAAAATATTTAATTAAATTTTAACTTTCGTTTTTTTTACTATTTTTATTTCATTTGATAATAAGCAAGTCTTTGTTTACTTAGGGGTAATGGTAAATGGAATACGAAAAAACAATTACCAAAATTAAAATTCTTTTGTAAGCTACAAACACCCTTTTTACTTTATAATATTTTTAAAAAAAGTCGGAGGTTCATATGTTTTTAATTGTATTTACATATCAAACAGTATTTTGTGTGAACAATAAGTTTTCGATGTTATGAAATGATAAAATTCCGTTAAGCATCGAGATTACAAAGCTTTCCTTGCTTCTTAAATTTGGTTCATATTTTTTTGGTTGTAAGATATAAGCGTTTGTTTTTTAAAACTTGATTCCAAGATTACTGCTAGCAAAGATGAATTAGTTTTATGATAGAACTTAACAACGCAAAACGATAGGCATAAGGATTGCAAGTGAATCGATCCTATCCGAAGGAGTACCGAATAATAGATGCATTTTCACCTGTCACTATCTTACAGTTTTAATTTCTTGGTTTGTTTGTATTATTTCTCAAATGAAAAGCCAGAATGATTATAGTATTATGTAAAACTTCTACACAAATGTTAGGAAACAACTACTATAACTGGAGAGGACTACAAGACTACTAAATAAGAGTAACCGCCCAACCGCACATTTATCAAGATGACTTCTGACTATATACATATTATAATAGTTGATGTTTGAAGTCGAATGACTTCTATATCTTTTGAAAATGGTTTAAATGAAATGGTATTGAGGAATCGTCTAAGTATAAAAGATTCATTTCTGTATATCCACTACATAAATATAATACAGATTTTGACAATTAGTAAGTATGTATGGTATCTATTCTATATCCATAAGCTTTTAATTCCGAAGGGGATTTGTTTGTTATAAACTATGTCGTTCATTGACCAAAAATTTATGGTGTTAACAATAAGATAATTAGTTTTATTTGCAATAAGGTATTAAGTTTTTAATATCTTTGTTATTATTCTTGAATATGGTTTTATATTGGCGATAGTGGACAATAAAAAAGCAGATTTAATTTAATGCTAACATTTTAATTAGTATCAACCATCATTTTGGTTTTCACCCCCGATTTTTTGCACCAATAAAAACAATTTTCCGTGTCTAACTTAAAATTTAGGACCTTTTTCCCCAGAACAACATTGCTTAAAAATATCTCTACTACTGAAAAAAAAACTGTATTAGTTAATTTAAAAATCGTTAATTTTCTAAAATAAAGTAGCTAATCGAAATTTCTCTTAGGAGTAATTTTCATAGGAATTGGGAAAAAGGAATGTTCTTCACTTTGGTATATATTTAATTCTCTCGATTTTTTGGCGACAAATGAAAATGTTAAAAAAATTTTCATAAATTTGCGTGCTTCTGATTGCAAAACACACGTCTTGCTTAAACTTTCTAAATTTGTAATTCACAGAAGTTCGTTACCACCAGGAAAATTAAATAATCATTGGGCTTTTTGCGGGTGGAGGACGAATCTAAAGAATTTTAACCTATTTATCCTGTATAGTTACAAATTCGGCCAAAAGGTATATACGATCTACGAATTCAATCTAAAAGTTGACGCAATCTATAATTTATATTGAACATAATAGAACAGATAGATAGATAGATCTCTTTACGCTTTATATTATCATCATGATTCATTTGATTTTCAAACAATCAGTGTTAGTGTATAGAGGTAGTATAGTACGTCCAATGGCGTTATTCAAACTAGTACGCTCAGTGGCGTTATAATAATGAAATTAAATTAAGTGAATTTAAAGTGATTGTAAACCTACAGTATTATAAAAAAGTTTTGGTTTATTGCACGGTACATACATATAAACCAAATACACGCTTTGTAGTCAAGTAATATGTTATTTCTAGCTTTCTGCAATTATTAATACTCTAACTTTAGTCGTCTCTGTTCATCAAATGATAGATCTTCGATGAACTCATAATTAAATTAAAATTTTGTTGTTATATCATCGGCAATCTTATATTTTTATGGTTTAATTATAAACTACAAGATTGCCTACATATTTTAAATAGTTTTTTATCACACTCTCTAGATTTTTTGATAAAGAAATTTCTAATTGAAAAGGATAACCAATATGATTCATCATTTTTTCAGCCAACTTTGAAGGATAAAATAATAATAAAAAGCCCGATGATCTAGGAATTTTTTGTGATTTTTGGAAACTTTGAGTAACGCCACTGCTCATATCATGTTGAGTTCGTTTATTCCATATAATATCATTACATTGAGTACCTACTACCTATATTGAGAAGAAAGGAAGGTATATATGGTGAGTAAGTAATATGAATAGAACGTACATCTTTTTCACTCGTACCGTACATCACCTTCACTAATAATGTATTATATAAAGTGTGATGATTTTGACTAGAGCTTTATATAATTTATGACGTGGTTTGTAAAGTTTACACCAAAGTATATATGTAGATACTATATACATAATATACTAAATAAAAGTGACTAACTCCTAAACATACATACCGTATTATTACTATTCTACAATTTCTATTGGGATCAAATCAGATGTTATATATGGTAAGCAATGTATACTAGGGAGTGGTGAGCCATTTGAAATGTTTCCTGTTTATTTGTGGTGTTGTGCTTTTCAATTTGCTGACAGTGAACAGTATCAGTTTTTTATACATTTTTGGAAAAATTAATTAATTTTTGTTATTTTTTTATTATCAAAATATTTTTTTTATCTTTCTTTTTTCTTGAATCCTCCACTTTTTATAAAGAACTCGATTTATAATGCCATTCTGCACAGGGCAAAATTATATGTAAAAATTCGATAGTAACATCGTTATTTTTATCACGCTTTTATTAGCTTGGTATGTAATTATGTATCTATGTGTCTATGTATCTATGTAACGAAATCTTTGAACGTGATTTTCACCCACTTGAAAACGTCGGATTTAATTGAAAACACTCAAACTTATCAAGAACTGATGAAAGTACAATAATTTAATGAAAATACAATAATTTGTCCGATTATCCTGATCAGGATCATCAGGATTAACGATTAACTAAAAAATCTTTGATGGTGGAAGCGCAGATAACATTCCAAAATAATAAAAAATAATATTACCTAGCTGAACTTAAAAGTAAAAATAATTTCTATAAATTCATAAAAAAGGTATTAAGAAAAAAAAAATCATGTTATCGTAAAAAAGCATCGGGTGCTTTTTAAGAAATTTTTTAATTAATTTACCTACAAAAATTTGTCAATAAAATATTTACAATAATTGAAATCTAGCATCCCACGCTTTTAAAATTGTAATGATGGGCTCAAATGCAGTGAAAAACCTTTGATTTTTATGTGCAATGTCTACTACAACGAGTCAGACCGGTTGTTGATCTGACGTTGTCAATTTTAACTATTTATTGAGACCAAAACATGCCAAAGCTTGATTCAAACCTTGGTAGTTGGCATTTATTGAAAACTTACCAGTTTTTTTTTGTAAAAGAATAGACACGACTGTATGCGAAAATGGAATCTCTCGAATTCTGGAATCTTCATTTATTGCCAGTTCTTTGACGAACTAAAGCTAATTATTTTATGTACTCACGCGTGAGTTCTCTACCAGAATTACAAATAAACTTCTCTCGGAGGCTATCTCTAAACATACATATACAAAACATGAAATAATACTATAATTGTACATATAATTGATATGTGTGGATCAGCCTTTAAATATAAATGAATTTGCTTCATTGGCTGGCACATCTTTATGTACTAAATGTAATATAGAATGGTACCCAACCGACTATTGACAGACCACCATTACATCAAACACAAAGTGGTAATTACAGTAACAAGGCTTGTCGAATCAAAAACTAAAAGGAATTTTCAATAGATGTAAGAAAATGGATTATATTGAAAGAAGAATTGAATTTTATTTATTTCTATTCTTTTCAAATACCTATATTTTCCTTTTTTTGAACTAAAAATAGGTAATAAAGTGCTTTGCTTATATCCAATGTATTATTATATCCAATGTATACAGAGTGTTTGGTTGATAATCAAACAGTAAATTAAATTCATGAATAAATTGTTAATGAAGACAAAAGAAGGGCGCATGCAGCAGACACTTCATTCTTTAGAGTTATATGTTTTGCATGCGGCCCATGATTTTCGTTTTGAATTTTATTAGTTACTAGCAGACTCCCGCCCACTTTTCTGGACAATTTTTCCTTAAAAAACAAAGACTATCACGTAATATCCCTTACTTCTCCTCCCTTTTGTTCACAGTTTTATGGATTTTAATTTTTTTGCAATTTTATCGATTTTTTCAAAACTTGCAAAAAAATTGCAAAAACGAGAAATTTTTGTTTATCTCCAATTTCGATAAAACTCAGTATACAAGGTAATTTTGACCCAAACAGTACAAAAATGGGGTGCATTGGATGACTGGTCGAATAGTTTTTGAGATACGGACTAAAATTGATCCAAATATTGCGATATCTCAGAAACTTTGCATCCAATCATTAAATTAACCAGGTTTTTATACTTTTTGGATAAAAATTACCCCATCTACCGAGTTTCATCAAATTGCAGAACAAAATTTTTTTGTGCGTTTTCTCGATATTTTCAAAGAGGTACCCCTTAAAAAAATTGCAAAAAATCGATAAACTTATCTTATCTCCAATTTCGATATAACTCAGTATATGAGGTAATTTTGACCCAAACAGTACAAAAATGGGGTGCATTTGATGACTGGTCGAATAGTTTTTGAGATACGAACTAAAATCGATCCAAATATTGCGATATCTCAAGAACTCTGCATCCAATCACTAAATTATCCTGATTTTTATACTTTTTGGATCAAAATTACCCCATCTATCGAGTTTCATCAAATTCCAGAACAAAAATTTTTGTTTGCGTTTTTCTCGATTTTTTCGAATGGGGTACCCTTAAAAAAATTGCAAAAAAAACGAATTTTTCTTATCTCCACTCCAATTTTGATAAAACTCAGTATATAAGATAATTTTGACCCAAAAAGTACAAAAACCGGGTTCTTTTGATGACTGGATGATAGTTTTTGAGATACGGATTAAAATCGATCCAAATAATCCGATAATATAATAATAATAATTTATTTACTGAAATATTTCAAGATCAAAAACAAAAAACAATAGTTTATCTTGCCTTATTTTATAATTTTTTTTTAGTCATATAAAAAATCAAATAAATATGTCAATTTGACTACAACAAGCCTCAATTAAAAAAAGGAATTGTAGTTTCACGATTTTCTTTTCATTTTTTTTCTTAAATATCTCTCAAGCTTTCGTTTTAAAAATTTTGAAATCCCCAACGTTTTATTATCCTCATGTAAAGAACAAGATATTCACTAGTTTGTTGCAGAAGCACAGTCTAGACATTTTATTTAAATTTGTTTGTGATAGTTTAATGAACTTTTATGCAAATTAAATTTTGATTGTTTTCATAAATAAATAAATATGGTAAAAGCTGATGTAAAACATACTTTTTCCCTTAAAAAAAAAGCTTATTACAAGTTAAAACTAGGTATATCTATGGATTCTAGAAGGTAAACCAGAACTGTTTTCATGTTAGACGATCATCCACTTGGTGAATACTGTAGTGAATTGTATGATTATGAAGTTGATGGTAAAAGTAGGTCCTTTTTTTCCAACTTTCATTCAAAAACAGTATATATTACATGTAAATATATATATGAGATCGGGTATAAAAATGAATGTATTGCAATCTAAGTACTTGATGTTGAATGGATATATCGTTTCATATTTTTCGTTCTTTGGGCATGCTAACGTACATACTACCTATATCAGCCAGACATAGTTACTAAAGTATAATAGTAGATACAGTCCAAGTAGTCCATGAGTTACAGTAACTTGCAATAAACTTTGGTTAAAAAATATTAAAAACCAGTTGAAAACACAATGTGATCTACCTTCTATAAACAAGCATAAAATATACTTAAAACTCGAATCTTGGTGGCCGTAATGAATTTAGCAAACATTACACAGACAGTCTTTCATTACAAATCTAATAGAAATGTTCTAGCTCAAACCGTGCGGGATTCCGATATATAAGTGATAAATTTCAAAGGTAATTTATTTTCTTTTTATTTATAGGCAATTTTATTACAGATATGATATACAAATTATATACCGAACAAAATTAAATCTTAACATTATTTCTCTAGTCTGTTTTTCCAAAACGGTCCATTTTCAGAGCGTTATTTTAAATTTAAACTTTTGTTCTATCTCTAACGGTCTATAAGATAGGCCAAGATTCGATTGGCCTATTTTGTTCATTGACGAATCGGACCTCACATATTAAGTCCTTAGCAGGACTTAGACGGACAACCGGAAATAGACTCTTTGGGTGATTTTATGAACACCTATACCAAAATTTTGTTCGCACCATCAATATTTTTAAAGGTTACGAACTTGGGACTAAACTTGATACATTTCATATATACATGGTATAACAAAATATACTTCTCATGTTGTGATCATGTGATAGTTCTTACAATAATCTTTCAAGAATACGTACAAGAAGGGTTTCAGAATGCTAATGCTTTATTTTTACAAGATCATTGGGGTCAAACTTAAAAATATCATTGTGGTATTCGCACCGTGCGCGAGTTTCGTTTCCATGACAACGATACACTACTTTAATTATAGAATTGTATGGATGCATATACATTATATGGATTGCAGTTATGACTTACATTGAAAATTTAATATTATTTTCTCACAAATTTAAATAAATAATTATGATAATTTACATTTGAAAAATAATAATGCATTAAGTTTAATTTATTAGGTTTTTCAATAATTTTAATTTGACATTTTATAACATTAACATGTAAAGAATTGCAAATTAGTCATAACAGCGTCGTTTATCGCCAAAATTTTTCACTGGAAGCGCAGGATCGATTTTATTGTCACTACCATGACTACGCATACAACGAATAGAAGATACTTTAGTAAAAAAAGATTTATGAAAATACAAGATTTTCTTATTTAAACATATTATTATTTAAAATAACAAAGAAATCAATTTTATTTCTGAAGATTGATTATAAATATTCAATAATATACAAGCATATGACAGATTCCTTGCACTCCATTTATAAACCGTTATGTTAGTCTTTTTCCGAGCTATTTTATGTTAAATCTGTACTCTACTTACAATAACGAGGTCAGTTGGACGGTTTTAAATGCATTACAGCATAACCAAGTTGATGTTGACAGTTAACTAAAGTTTAAAAGACAAGTTATTCTGTGAAATCTATTTGAAATCTAAAATTAGAGTATATTTCTAATATTATTTGAAATAATTTAGTGTTCTGCGATGTGATGAATGTTCAGATGATAATATATTTTGTTTGTATGACTAAAAGGACCTCCCCGCGTCCAAATACATGTACATAGGAGATGATATTGTTGTGGATAGATATAATAATATGTAGAATAGGGAATGACTTGAATAATGTGTTAAGTGGTTTGGTTTGTTGCTTTATGGAGTTTCCGTGTCATGATAGATGCCATTATTATGTTGACATTTAGTTAAACATAAATGAGAATAATTGGTTTCTTGACACATACTTTGAGAAGATGATGTATATTTAATAATAAATATTATATAGTACCAAACATATTATAATATATATTTTGTCATAATATTCATTGTCTAACAATAATATGAACGCATATTTGAGAGTTTTTGAGGGTAAATAATATGGTAGAAACTCCCTACATCTATTATTAACAAATGTTAATTTTTCACTTGAAAAATAATTAAAAATTACACTTAGTTAACAATAAAACATTTTAAATGAATGTAATAGCATTCTTTTGTGAATTTTACTTAGTTTTGAAATTGAATTCTGCCTGTGTTATACCTACAGAGTGATTACAAATGATTCACCCAGTTTTGGGGCAGGTCCGTAAGAAGGGTACATAGCGCCGGTGGCAAGTATTTAGGTTGCGCGTCATATATATATCGGGATCGGCTCCAATGATTTTGATTAAAATTAGTATACTGATAGTATTTCACATAAGAGTAAAGGCAAAAAATTGACATCACAGCTGAAAAGTATGACCCAAAATTAGTGGGTCATTCTTTTTGATAGCTGTGCTATCAAAAAAATCGAATTTTTTTAACTTTATGACGTCATCAGAATCCAAAAAATTTAATTTTGCTCTATCACATTCAAATTTTTTCCAATTTAGATAAACCAAGTATGTACTCCTACTGAATTTGGATCATACTTTTCAAACTTGTGGTCAAAATTAACCTAGCTCCATAGATTTCAAGAATGTGGAGTCCAGGTCCCGGAATTAAGCACATAAGTGGTAGCTAGCGAAAAATTGACATCAATATTTTTAAGCGTTACAAACTTGGGACTAAACTTGATATACTATAATTTCATATATACATGATATAAAAATGCAAGGTCTCGTATAAGACTGACTAAACATAGTATTTCAACAATTACTCAGTCAATTGATTATTTTCACTTGTTTTAAATGAATTCCATTTTTTGTTTAATTTGTTCGTAACTTACAAAATATTATATTGTGTCCATAGTTTACAAATAACAGAATAATATAAAACGTAGAAAAAAAAGACATACACAATTGGTTGTAGTGTATTTTTGGCATATCGTTTTTTCCCTATGGACGGTAGACAGGATATATACGGGACATACACAGAGGACAAGTGTTTTTTTCGCCCACTATGGTGTTCTTTTTCTGTACATATATGTCATGAGCTTAGAGACTTGTACGTAGATACACTATTGTACTGTACAAAATATGATATCAATTAAATTTAACTTGAAATCTATATTGTGTAATTTTTTTTGGTTGGCAACAACAAAAATCAGTTTTCTACTATAGACCATGAAGCTTATAAGAAGGAGAACGATCGCTATAGAAAATATTGTCCCCGAAATATGGATAAATATCAATAAAGGCGGGCTGGGCTGTTGTGCGCAAATTTGAAATGATATATCAATTTGTACATTATGCAACTAACTTCATCCACTTCGTAGATACTACTTCTTGATGACAGCGCGGCTGTTGGCTTAAAAATTAACTATAAATTCTACAAATTTCAGGGACAGGTGGGCTAATGCTTTAGTACATAGCGATCTTTCTCCTTCTTTATAACTTTCATGCTATAGACGAACGAAAGCCAATACAGTAGCGTAGTGGACATTCGGAGAATAACAGAAAGAGTGTAAATTAATAATACGAAAAAATCTATCGCATATGATACAATTTCATTCTTGCAAATCTAAACTTCATTTTCATTATACAGGGTGTTCTGTTATTGATAGCAGAAAATTATACCAGTAAATTAACCTTATCTAGACAAATGGAAAAGCTCTAACGATACTTTATTTGTCAAATTATGATAAGTAGTTAAGAGTTAAGAGAGAGATATACATACCCACCGATCAAACACATAACCCTTGCTCTCGTCAGGGTAATAAAACTATTTCTCCATTTTTTTTTCGATTGACAGACAACCAAAGTAAAGATGCTTGTCTCATTCAGAAGATGGTAGAGTTATATTTACTTTTAGAAGTATTATTTTTAAAATACATCTTTAACCATAAAAAAATAGTTACAAATATTACCTACGTATAAAAATACAAAAATGCAATGACATTTATGTAAATGATTATTTTTATTTTTGTCTACGAATCTATAGAATTTATTGCCTTCTATATATAAATGTTTAAGGTATAGTATAAGGTATACATTGATATTTTATAGATGCCACGAAATATCCAAATGTAGAAAGCGTACCTACCATACAGACGTACAATAAAAGGTAGCTTTATTGGTTGATATCGTAGGTATACTTTCTAGGTGTATTACTCTGTGTGTGTGTGTGCTAATATGAACTGGTGTAGATATAGATGGGTATTGAAGTGAATGTCCGTAAAATTTTAATATGCCATCTAAAATAAATAACATCTAATAAATATTTAAGAAGATGAAATGATGACATCAATTGTATACGAACGAACATTCAGTTCTTTACATAATATAGGTTGATTTAACGTAGACATTTCCAAAGTATTCGATATCGAATCGAAACCCATCGCTTGACTCCCAATGGGTTGAAAATTGGTTGTGGATGACATGCCAACGAGAGTCCACAAGAGTTAATCATATTAAAGTAAGTTGTTGACAAAATTTTAGCTTACCATAAATGGAAAAATTCAATACCTGAGAAATTCCATAAACGAAACCTCTATATACACCAAAGCAATGGAAGGAAACAGTAGTAAACAGCCATTGGTTTCTCATTTATATTAATCAAAGTGACTAAGGATCATAAACATCTAATATTTTCTTTACACTCCCGAAAAGGCAAACAAAATTTTTTATTAATAGATTTGCGGACTAGGAGTTAAATGAATGTTAGTGAATCAAACACGATCCATAAACTATAGGATACGGTTCCGATTCCAATCATTTAAAGTAACTCAACTTCGATTAGCATAATCCTAACTTTAATGATGGTTCATTTTTAGGTAACTTTTTTTAGCTTCAAATAAGTCGTACAACAATTTAGTCGTACCACCTAACTTAGTTCGAAAAAGTAATTAGCTCGCAGGTATAGTAATATTTCCCTATTTCTAAGGTCATCTAACCTATGATTTTCATATCAATTTATCAATTTTTTGTTGTGTATGTTTTGTATAAATTTTATATTTATTCGTAACTCCAAGGAATCATAGATAATACTGTAATGGCGATTGAAGAGGGTAGAAACATCGATCACCATGGTATAAACAAACAAAAAATCATAGAACAGATAATCGATTTTATATTATTCACAACCCTAGTTCGTAAGTCAATTTGTAGAAACTCCGCTTCTTTTGTCATTTAATTATATGTTCCAAGATAATATTTCCCTTTTTTTTTTCGTTTCTTGGAATCGCGAATTATATATGTAGAATGTAGATTGTATATTTTTTTGATTTGTTCGTAAATTCAGTCCAGCACAATCATCGATGGGTAAGCATTTACTTATTAACCAATCACCTGACGTCTTTCGGTACTATTTACTGATTGACTTTTCGAAATTAGCTGTTAAAAACAACTGATGCCTTTCTTATTAGTTATTATACTTTATTGAATTTCCGAACACCGCCTATATCATAAACAGACCCTTTTTGGTACTTGTTATTATGCTTACCTGACAGAATTTTAGAATTTAATATTCATACTGTATAGTACACACAAATGCACAAAAATATTTATCTAAATAGGCACAAGGTAAAGTTGTCGCTTAAATTCATGGAAAGTGCGGAATGTTAAACTATATACGCTATCAATAATAATGTTAGAAGGTACAAAACAGAATAATTTAGAAAACTGATCCCTTAGTAATATATGTCTTACCAAAGGTTTGTAAATAATTCGTATAGTTATTGCCTTCTTACCTCAATATTTGTTTTAGGAGATGTAGGCAAACTTTAACACTTCAATTTCAGAAATTACTCTCGTGAACTTTCTGAGTAACATCGACTACGCTTCGTTGAATGCTATTTAGAAGTTGGTCGATAGGCTTTTTGTTGTCCTTTTGAAAAATTGGCTGATACGTTACTAAAGTTATACGTTACTAAGGCACTTTTTTCATTATGTAATTTGTATTCTCAAAAATAGTGTAGTGTCTTGGCGTCTTGAATGACATCGCGACTTGTCAAACAATTATTTTTGTGTATGAAAGTTAAAAGCAGTTGTAAGGAAACAATATTTTTTGTGTATGACAATAAATCAAGTAGCCCGCTTCGTTCTATTAACATGTAAGCAACATTGATAGCGTTTGGTATGGCGTGACGTAACTCTTTCTGATTGGTGATTGCTGTCAAGTAACAGAATGCCTAATTTTACTGATTTTATTTTCTATAAATAATCGTTATTTAAGAAAAAAATCATTTTGGGTTTTGTTATCTACATATCATGATTAATCGTTAGAAAGTCTTATCCATCCGATTTATTCTTAGTGGACGAAAGCTTATTGACATTATCGGTAAACCTTGCATTGTGATTAGTTAACGGGCTTGCGAATTCTTGCATATCGTGCACTCCTGCATCATTCTACTATGTAAATCTTATGTGCAACTATGAAGAATAAAAATTTCAATGTTACAAGAATAAGTATTTTTCGAAGGAAAAGAATATCGATCAGCTGAGCATGCATGCATTTAAATCTATTTTGGGAGTCCTTGAATTTATTGAGTTGTATAAACATCTGCATTTGATTGCAATATATATAACATATATATTAAGGAAATAGGATAGGTATTATAGATGTAAGAGGAAAGTTTTCCTGTCGTCGTCTATATTGGGAACACAGACCATCGGGCACATCCCTATATACAACAACGTACGTGTATATGCGATGAAAATTATATGATGATATTGCATGCAGTAAGCACATTGCAATTCACATCTCATCTGCAATTTCATGAATTCTTTAAGTCAATATGTAGGTATTGATATAATATATAATACAGTTGTTAGGAATGAGTGTCCTAACATAGAGCATTTTATTTTCTGTGTTGTTTCCAGATACCTGAGAAAATGGGGTATATATCCCTATCCCTATCCCTATATTTTATAAATGTGAAAGTAAGGATGTTTGTTTGTTACGCTTTCACGTTAAAACTAATGAATGGATTTGAATGAAACTTAACATTAATGTAGCTCATACATTAGAATAACACATAAGCTATAATTTATAAAGATATATTAAAAAAAAAAAAAAAAATTAAAAATTAATTTAATTTGACATTACCATAAATTACAATATCAAATATTTCATGGCCATCTTTTCTGATATACTCAATGAATAATTATGACTATTTTACATTAAAAAAAAAGGAAACCATACATATATTTTACCTGTATATAACAATCCTTACCATTATTTCGAGTGTTATAGAAAGGGGATAAGCGAGAACAAGAGAAGTGGAGGCTATAACACGGTGGTCTTAATCAATCTTTACTTTTAAACACAGCGAAGCGGGTGGGTATCACTCTAGTATGCTATAAAAAACTATGAAAATTAATGAGAGTTAGTTTTGTCAATTATTCTGGAAGTGTGTGACCGTCGGAGGTAATGAGCTTAGTTGCATATTTTCTTATAACTCATAAGTGCTTGTTTTAGGAACTGTAAGAGGTAGAAGGAGTATTGGCTCAGAAGGTGGAGGCTGCAGAATTGAACCTAACATTTAAGAAATCATAAACCAATTTTAAGACCTTAACGCTAAGAGAAAATGTCAAAATATTATATGTGTACAGTTATAAATGTGAGTTATAAATGCAAACTAGCATCATATTAAATATATTAATTTTTAAACTAAAAGCTTGGTATTTTATGATATCGGCAACTATTGACCCAAGTGGTGGAATTATTTTTCAGGGATCCTACGTCCATTTAAACATCAACAACATTCATTACCGCACGCAGGAGTTGGAGGGACCCAGGACTCTCGCTGTATACCTATTTCCACTCGCTTTACTCTCATCTGGTACTTGTACTACCTTGTATTCTGGTATAAGGTAATCCAAGACCCTCAAATTTAATCTACAAATTGCGTTAACTTACAACCAGTGTAGTTAAAAAATAAGACATTAAACCAACTAATTTCTTCGAACATGCTGTAAATGTATACAATTTGGAAATAGTTGAGTGGAAAACAGACGATTGTTAAAATTTATTTTCTTAAATATGAATTTCATAGTAGATAGGTAAAAAGACATTACATTTTTATACAAAATTTGACACATTTCTAATAATTTTGAAATATATTTTAGTATTTATATTTGATAAAAATATATATCGAAGGTTTTATGTCAGAAGGACGTATTCGCCAAACAAAACTTTACAGTATACCTTTTAACAATTAGTTTTACCAATTTTTAAATTTTACCAATTTTTAAATTTTGCTCATTTCTTTAAAAGGATGCTTTTAATAGTCCATTAATTTTCTGTATATGAAAAGAGATTTTGTTTCACATCTTGGGATCCTCTGAATTCAGATAATAATTAAAACCTGAAAATAAGCTTTATCTCATAAGCTTTTTTTTATGTATAATTGGTAGTTTATATGATGATACGTAGATGAAAGAAAATTTGATGGGATTCTTTCTTACAGCTACTTCAAAATCACTGTACATAGGATGTCACCACCTTTAATTTTTTTTAAATAATTTTTCACTGTATTTCGAATCAATAGTATTATATATATGGTACATTCTATTGTATTATATTATTAAATTGTTGTTAGAGTTGAATTTAAATACAATTTTCATGACTATGTTTGTTGTATATATATATATATATATATATATATATATATATATATATATATATATATATATATATATATATATATATATATATATATATATATGAGCATTAACTCAATTGAGTTGAGTTGAGCTGTTGCTCTGTTTAAACAACAACTATATAGATAGAGATATAGTTTATTCGACTATAACCCCATCGTTTGATGACGACTTGGCGATGATAGCGATAACAATGTACACTTGGTGCCAATAAAAATGTTTATTAGTTATAAAATCTTATTGAAAAAAAGATATTGCTTAATTAAACATTTTCGGTTAGAAAAACTATTTTTAACCCCCGAACTAGAAAAAAAGGGCAGTTATAAGTTTGACCGCTAGTTCAATTTTAATTAAAATATTTCCAAAAATTAGTCCCAAAAAATGATAGCTCTCTCAGTATCCTTTTCATCTCATCTGATATCCTTGACCATCACTGTGATATTGATTTAAGAAGGAGTGTTATAAGTTTCAAGTGTTTATCTGTGCGTCTGTGTATTTCTCAGTGACATCGTAGCCTTTAAACGGTCGAAAATCGGTTTACAAGGAATAAACCGCATTTGTTAAAATGCCTTTTATTAATTATTATCCGAATATCGATACGATAGAGTTTTCCTGTACGATACAGTATATTATTACATAATGCTGATAAAATGCCCAGAGCATTTTTATCCATTTAAAGTATATGCATGATATGTATATGTACTATTGATAATGTTAGTGTTTTGTTTCATTGTATTTTTACTAGATAAAATTGGATCATTGCGATTTCCATACATGTGTATGTAAAGTTGATTGCCTAAGGGGATTCTCTCAAATGCGGCGGTTGGCTCGATGCTTGTTTAAAGTTGGTTGTCATATATTTATTATTCATATAATATGTTGCTTACGAAATATATTATAGTGTTTAAACGTTCGGAATATTTCCAATAAAAAAGTTTTTTTTTGTGCAACAAAATCTACCTAGTATTATTGATTTAAAAACATTATAGATTCAATTTGATTTAAAATTCGATTAAAAAATTATTTTTTATTCGATAATATATTAAATTATGGTATACTCGAATTAACTGAGTAACCAGATTTCTTAGTGTATTTTGCAAATATATAGTGTGTCTCCGAATAGAGGTAACTATACTTGTAAATTTTCTTATTTTACATTTTAAGAAAAAAAGTCATTCTTTATAAGTTTTGCTTATTGTGAAAAGTATGTAGGTATATTTCAAACTTCTTAATAATGTACAGGGTAGCCAAAAATTTGGAATCACTATTTTTATTTTTGGTAAACTTTTTGAAATATGTTTTAAACAAATTTCGATATGTTATTCTATTGAAAAATTACACGTGATGAGTTCGATAACAATATGAATTACTGTTGCAATATCGAAATTGAGTATACATAGAAGCAATGATATACACACGTCTATCATTTTAAAATTATATATTCCTTTATATTTGAAGGGTACAATGCACTTAATCGAATCGTGACGACTACTTGAAGAAATTGTGTTACCCAAATGTATCTATTGATATTTTTTTATAATGTATGAAATTAGATACATACGTGATGTATTGTGATTATTATTATCATATCATAAACTAGCTGTGAACTACCCGCTTTGCTGGGCAACATCCTCACTTGCACCCCTCCCTCCACATTTCCTTGCGTGGGATAACAGTTTTGTAATGTACACGTCATGCTCTTTTATTTGATACCCCACTTATGTATATTTGTAAATATTCGATAATTCCTTCCCACTTTCTCGCTACACCTTTTTACCCTCCGAAGGTTAAAAGTAGATAAAAACAATAGATCTTTGAAGCTGGTTGTATATCGTGTCAATATTTGATGCACAACTTTTTTAGTTTTTGAAGCATATCCCTTTCAACCCCTATTTCAACCCCTTACTCTACTATAATATGGATGTATTATACATAAAAACCTTCCTCTTGAATCACTCTATCTATTAAAAAAACCGCATCAAAATCCGTTGTGTAGTTTCAAAGATTTAAGCGTACATAGGGACACAGGGACATAGGGACAGAAAAAGCGACTTTGTTTTATAATATGTAGTGATGATGATAGAAACCTATGAGATCTTTCTTTACTTATATGACGTAAAACAACAAACGATTGACTGATAAACACTATCTTTACATGGTATTTCAACAATTAACTCAGTCAATTGTTTGTTTTCACTTGTTTAACATTGTTAAATTTGTTTTTTTAGTATATTATTCATACGTTCCTTAGAGACTGGTTCGCACTGAGTGTGCAATATATAATAAAATTATTTTTATTTTCTATTTATTGTACACTTTAAGTAATATTTGATAAAATAACAACTATATCGTATTAAAGAGTTTATGAAATTTTTTAATATCACTCAAGAGATTTTGTAAGGAAATGTACAGAATTAAAATTAATGAACTGAAACATTGTGAAAATTTCAATCATGATCACCGGCTAGAATTCTTATCATTGTGATAGTCGATCGTTATAACTATTTAACATAACAAAGATTAATTCGTTTAAATTTAAACAAATGATTTAAATATAATCAAGATTATTTATTACACATTTAATAATAAGTTATTGAATTAATACCTATTATAAAATATATATAAAGTGAAGAAACTTTTCTTATCATTGTAGATTTATAAAGGTACCACCTTTTTAGTGTTTATATTAATTTTTCACACAACTTATTTGAATAAAAGGTTAAAAATATTTTTGTTAAGCTATTCAATATTGAATTATAATTGAATGTATATACAAACTTTTAATTTAGAAATTTTCCTTATACACATATAAATTGTGATTATAAAAGCTCCGAACATAACTTCATTTAAATTAAAAACTAAAAGACTAATAATTTTTTCAATAATTAAAAGGTTAAATATAAAAAAGGGTAACAAAAAGTAGTAAAAAGTGACGATTGCGGAAAATACTGTTAGCTGAATATGAAGATAAAGATTTTGAGGCATTGTTTGATCAATGAAAGAGCAATGTTAGATAAAAGCTCATTGGGAAAAATATGTTAATTTTAAGGTGATGTTTTAAGACTTGGTTGTTTTAGAAAATATTTCTCAAATTTTGTAGAAAAAGTACATATTCTTTATTAAGTCAATAGGGTAACTAGTTTTTCATATTTTTCGTCTTCGCCGTTTGGGAACTTTCTGATAGATGCTAATACCTCAGGTACCCGATATCCAACTAAAATATACTTATTTTAATTCTGTAGCTTTTCTGAAAATTGAAACTGAAATAAAGGTATTTATTTAATTGTATTCTGGTACTCCAAATGATTTACTAATTACTTGTATGTAGTAAACGTATTTGTATGTTATATAATATACCCACGTAATAAATATGTAGATTTGTACTTAATTATGTTAATAATGAGTAGGCGTATGTACTAGGCATTATATGTATATACTTACATTGTTGTTGTTAATATCTTTCTGATTGAAAGTTATTGTTGCGACTCTAAAAATTGAAAGTAGTAACAAAATTGCAATAACGGATTTTCAAATAAGTGGTTTCACTTTGAATAGCCCGTTATTTGGACAGTTTTAGCTTTTGAAGCAGTCATGTTTTGACTAGCAAAAACTACGCCAGAAAATTGAACGATAAACCTTTCAAAAACGCTTATAAATTTTTAAAAATCATCGTGCCACACAAGCAACGAACGAACCATCACGTTTGTGCATGAAAAGTTTCCTGAGCGTGTTATTTTTCGAAAAGGTCATCACAATTGGCCACCGAGATCTTGTGATTTAACACCTTTAAACTTTTTTCTTTGTGTCCACGTAAAATATAATGACAATGCCAAATTCTCCACAAGCGATTCAAGATATCGAGGACATACAGCCGCAAATGTGCGAATTATTCATGGAAACTTTCATGAAAAAATACGGTGCTGCAAGCGCAGACGTGGGTGCCACTTGGCTGACATAATTATCCATTATCAGGCATACTTTCATTGATTTCTATTAAAAAATACTAATTTCTTTTAAAAAACACTTTTTTAGCGGGAATCAAAAATATAAGTGATACAATAATGTCAGTAATAATGTAAAATTTGATATTAAAAAGTGATTAGTGTTAAGTACTCTGATTTTAAGACCCCACACACACGGCTTAGCCCGAAATTTAGGGTGAAAAGGGCAAAAACAAATTTGAGTTTTACAACGCTTTCAATATCATTATTTTTGTATAACTTAATATCGTTTTGTCATACTATTTATACATGCCCTGCAATTTTCAGTTCACCGGGAACCATCGTAATTATTTTGTATCGAAAAAATTGTTATTTTTATCCTGAGCTGAACATTTTTAGTAAGGAAGATCTCGCGATGTGATAGAAAAACAGTCTAGAAATATAATGTAAATAAGATACTTGATTAGAAAGTTTTTGATCTGACTCTCAAAGGCCAAATCAACCCGGATTGTTTCAGGTGTTTGTATGTATAAAACATGTAAGCTAAATTCATTAACAACAAGATAATTTCATTTGAATGTTTTAACCACTATCATAATATTGTTTAGTACAAAACTATTTTATTTCATTTCATAAATTATCACATTTACGTAATCCTTTGATGATGATAATGAAATGTTAATTTTAAGGTAGATTTGGAAAAACAAACTAAAGAATTTACTCTGGCAAATGAAGTTACAAATAGGAAATTGTGTATAGACTTCTCGTTAACAATAAAGAAGAACACACGAGGATAGAAATCAACTTTTACGTTTTTATACCATGTATATATGAAATATACATAGTATATTAAGTTTCGTCCCAAGTTTGTAACGCTTAAAAATATTGATGCTACGAACAAAATTTTGCTATCGATGTTCATAGAATCACCTAATTAATCCATTTCCGGTTGTCCGTCCGTCCGTCTGTGGACACGATAACTCAAAAACGAAAAAAGATATCGATCTGAAATTTTTACAGCGTACTCAGGACGTAAAAAGTGAGGTCAAGTTCGTAAATGAGCATCATAGGTCAATTGGGTCTTGGGTCCGTAGGACCCATCTTGTAAACCGTTAGAGATAGAACAAAAGTTTAAATGTAAAAAATGTTTCTTATAAAAAAATAAAAAACTTTTTTTTGTTTGAAACATTTTTTTGTAAACATCACTGTTTACCCACGAGGGCGTTAATTAGGTGCAAATTTTATAATATGTATATATAGGAATATCAAAGTGAATATCTTTTGTTATTTACGTGACGTCAAAAAAAACAAACGATTGCGCATCAACACTTGCGCATTATATGAGAATATCAGTTAAATATGTCAGATATGTATGTATGTGAAATGTGACAGAGTTATCAACACTGCCTATACATGGTATTTCAACAATTAATTCAGTCAATTGTTTGTTTTCACTTGTTTAGTATAGTATAAACTAGCATACCTGTTCATATGAGCTCTTATTATAGGTCTATACGCTGAATTTGATCCTAGCGTATAATCTAGGAAAACTATACGCTATATGGAAATACTTCTTACAGAAAACAAATTAATATGCACTAAAAAGTAAAAAAACGATAATATAATGTATTTAAAATTATTGATAATTTTGGAGTCGGTGTCAGCCAAAGGAAACAACTCTGATAGAACAGTTTGCTACATTAGCTTGACTGACACCGACTCCAAAAATAACAATAATTTTAAATACATTATATTATCGTTATTTTTGTACTTTTTAGTATTAGCATATTAATTTGTTTTTGAAAAGTTTTTCTTTTGAAGCCGGTTTTCTCTTTGTTAAAAGTTTTTTTTTTATTTTGTGATTTTTAGTGAATCTGAAGTACACTTACTAATTTGTCACTAAAAAAAGAATCATCGAAATCGGTTGGTGTGATATTGAGTTATTCGTCCTCTTGTCATGCATACTTAATGCATAATTTAAGACTTTTTTGGTTTTGTTATGGATGCCGATGTCAAAATTGGACCAAAATGAAATGGGACCACATGAGAAATCACAGTTTTCAAATAGATAAAGAATCAACAAAATCGGTTCACCCATTCGAAAGTTCTGAGGTAACACACATAAAAAAATACAGTCGAATTGATAACCTCCTCCTTGTCGGTTACAAAGATGCTCACTGCTCTTGCTATTAATAATTACAGGCAAAAATCTAGAACATATTTTTTATATCTCAACTCCCTTTCGAATGAATCGCATTCCCCACTGTTCTCCTAAATAATATAAAAAAAGAAACGTCTGAAAACGTTCCATGTTCATGTGTTAATTTAAGATAGAAACGATATTGCGAATTATCTCTATAGCTATCCAGAATTATTAGCAGGACCATAATACTTTAGTTACTTGCAAATGCAATTGTCAAACTCTTTAAACGTTACTTACATTAGCGACTGTGTATATGCTTTTATATGTATACAATAACACATTTGACGTTTCTATGTCAATTGATCTGATCAACATACCAAGATACTGTATATTTTATCATGGAGCTTGCAGCTACTAGCTGCTTGATGATATTTCAGGTAAAGTGTTGAGTATTCAAAAATCTTATTCATCTTGAAAATTCCCACACAGTATTTGAGAGTAAGTATATTGACCTAGTTTTCAAATAGTTTTACAACGATATTTATCCTAACTTCTCATGTTAAATATTTTGTACATAGAATAATGTTACTTTGGTGTATTTCATTACAGTCATGCCAAACAAGGTTCTTTAATATTTTGTATATATATATATAAGTAAATATTTTGCTATATTATGTATACAAAAATTGGATTAACTATTAATACAATCGCTATTTTCATTGATTCACAGTTAGCTGTGAATGACAATATTTGTACTTACCATTTTTGAAGGCCAATTAAAATATTCAAATTCAAATGAGATAAATCCCACCAACTGGCGTTAAAATAATTCGTACTAATTAAATCAATAAGTGGGCCGCTTCAGCAGTTCCAATTTGGAATACCTGATTAGAGTTTTCACGCATGCTTTAATGATTATTTCTATAAAAGCATTGCTTTTATTAACCCCCGAACTATAACCGGGGTGTTATAAGTTTTACCGCCATGTGTATGTGTCTGTGTGTGTGCGTGTCTGTCTGTGGCATCGTAACGCATAAACGGATGAACCGATTTTAATTTTTTTGGTATCGTTTGAAAGGTGATTTAACGGAGAGTGTTCTTAGCTAAAGAACAAGATCTTGTTTCAAGTGCCAAATTGGCGATGATCTTCAAAATCGATGGGAAAAGGCATGACGTAAAAGTTTAACATATAAACAATTACTATGGAAATGATTGGTCAATTACATCTGGCTCAATTCATTTTGAAAAGTGAAATGGTAAAATAATTATGTAATTCAAAACAATAATTCAAAAGAACAAACTCAACTCAAATAATTCAATTTCAATTAAAATATTTCCAAAAATTTGTCACAAAAAAATGATAGCTCTCTAAGTATCCGTTTACCTCATCTGATGTCTTTGACCATCACTTTGACATTGATTTAAGAAGGAGTGTTGTAAGTTTTAAATGTTTATCGGTGCATCTGTGTGTTTATCAGTGACATCGTAGCCCCTAAACTAAACCGACTTGATTGAGAACAATTTTATAGCTAAGTTTCCAAAAATCGGTTTACAAGGAATAAATCGTATTTGTCGGGGGTTTTTTTAAATTTTGTAAATTTCACTTGTTTATTCGATTAGAATTTATTTCAAATTAATGAACTAACTTAATAAATAAAATTTGTTGTAACACATAATGATTGTTGCTGATGTATAAACCTTTTAGTTAATAAATATGTCACACAATGGACATTGTATTATGGATTTTAATAAAGTATGTATCATAATGAAGAACCAAATATGTAGTTAAATTATATGAAAACCAAATAAAATATATAAGTTTTTAGAAAATTTCATTTATAAATTCATATAAAATTACTAAAATTTTACTTTTTCATGCTTATACGCACAAAATTTAACAATGTTTTTAATTACGCACATTTTCACCCATTTCACCCTTTACGTTTTAGTTAAAATAGTATTATGATATTAAAATATTTTATAAATGTTTATAACAATATGTGAGTATAACAATTTTACGTCGTATTGAGTGTCCTAATACTTCCCTGTCCATTCTGATTTTGTAATCATTGAAAGTATAACTATTTGGCTAATTTTGTATAAGTCTTTTGAAAGAATTATTCGAGCTGCAATCCAAATTACCTGTACACATCTTGTGAAAAGTGAATTTCGTAAACTTAACTTTATACTAGTATAATATTTGGTTATATAACCTCAGATTCTATGATGAGAGAGTCGACATATGCTTATAAGTTTGAACCCGTCGAGAGACGGTGATTATTTCCTTACAGTATTGTTAAAAAGTTTTGGTTTATTGCACGGTACATACATATAAACCAAACACATGCTTTGTAGTCAAGTAATATGTTATTTTTGGCTTTATAATACACACGCAACTACAAAAATATTTAGTAAATTGTGTGAAAGTGCTGCTTATAAATTTGAAAATATAGATATCGCTCTTCAATCATTAATAGTCTAACTATAATCGTCTCTGTTCATCAAATGATGGATCTTCAATGAACTCGATATTAAATTAAAATTTTGTTTTTATATCATCGGTAACCATATATTTGTATGGTATTATTACAAACTAAAAGATTGTCTAAATATTTTAGATAGTTTTTCACACTCTCTAGATTTTTTGGTATAGAAATATCCAATTGAAAAGGATAACATTTACGATTCATCATTTTTTCAGCCAACTTTGAATGATAAAATAATAATAAAAAGCCCGATGACTTAGGAATTTTTTTGTGATTTTTGGAAACTTTGTTAATAAAAAAATATATTTATAGAATACAATAAAAAAATACCAGACAGTTAATGAAAAAATAGGTGCATTTATTCTTTTTGATGCATGTTTTAACATATTTGCATATTGATATCAAGGATGTGATTCTGTACTATATAAAATAATTTCATTCATGACTCAAAGTAAATAATTTTTTGATACACATTGTAATAATATGAATAGAGAAAATGAAAATATTTACTCTTTAATATTTTCCATATATTCATCATAACTCAAATATAATAATAAATAGTATATATATATATATATATATATATACAAACACATTTACAATATACACATTTATTAAACCAACTTGAACCTTCCATTATTAATATTTACAGATTGAAAAATTTAAATAATTGAAACTGTTTTTCCCAGTATATTACATAGTTTTATTTGTATTCATCATAATATACATATATACACTTATTATTATAAATATATTATTTTGATTAAAATATGAATATTCCAACAGCATTATTGTTGTACAGTGAAACATGGGCACTTACAAAACATCACAGAAACACTCTGCAAAATTGCCAAAGAGCAATGGAGAGAAGCATGATGGGAATAAGTAAAGCAGAGCATATATGAGGAATGAGGAAATTAGTTCAATAACCAAAGTCACAGATATCTTGACCGGTATCGACTAACAAAAGTGGAGATGGATCGGACATATGTTGAGGTCTAATGTAGAAAAATGAAGTAAAATAGTGACAGATTGGTACTCAAGGAATAGTAACGAGCTAAAGTTTACAGCGGGCCCTCAGTGAAAGATTCTGTCACGTATTCCGAAAACCGCGCCCTTCTTGGCAATTAAAAAGTTATGTATTTATCGTCCAAACAGTGCTCTCATGAATCCGATGTTGGATTTTGTCCATTTCGTTCTGTCTATTCAAAATTGTGCATTTTTTGTCAAGAAGTTTGGCAAAAAAACGGCAGCTAAGTATTTATCGTAGAAACTGTGCTCTAAGCGGTATTTTTGTTCGATGATTACGAATCATAGAATCCGTGTAATTGGACATCGGATTCGTAATCAACGAGCAAAAATACCACCTAGATAACAGTTTGAACGATAAATAGTTAGTTTTCCGTTTTTGAGCCAAAAAGTGGAATATCGGTTCAGAAAAAGGTACGATTTTTAAAATACTTAATTTTTTTTAAAAATATTAAAATAATTAGGTTTAGTTAACTGAATGTTTCTTGGGGTCCTATAAACACGTTACAAAAAGGTTCATTAAAATCGGGGTTCTGTTTCCCCACTTTCCACGTGCTGTTTCGATACTTTTTTTTCCGGCTTATTGTATTAAAACAACTTTTTGTAATATGAAGAAAATTTTATCTTTTCACAAATTTTTATACGCCTAGTTTGCAGATTACTTTGTTTGAGTATTATGTGAAATGTAGTTACTGATGTATTTTGTGAAATGTAACATACTAGTGTTTAGTTTTCAAATTAATATTAAAGACAATTAAACTAAACAATTGTAAACAATTAAACCAAACTTTTGTAACAGGTATCACCAAATTTATGGCTTGCTTTTGTAACAGTTTGGAAACGTTTTAAATAAGTTTTAATAAGCATTGGATAATTTAAATAAACACTTGTTTATCTAAGAAGATCAATTAATCCATTTTCTTACGAAATTAAAACTTTATGAAATTTTAACTGTGCAGAACTATACCCATAATTAGTTGCTTGAAAAAATTTGACGATTTTTGTTACATTTATAGTAAAATAAAACTATGGCAACACACTACATATAAGCAAGTTGTTGCAAACGTTCTTCCAATTGTTTCTGTGTGTGTTGAGGACTTTTTAATAAGATAAGATTCATTGCCCAGTTTCGAGTTTCAGCGAAAACCAATTTTCGTATAATTTTTAAAGGTAACTTAATTAAATTTGGCGAAAACGAGAACTGCAGTTCATGTAAGTGTACTACCGCAGACGATATATATCACTTTTTCGTAACTTGTCCAGCTTATCAAAAAGATAGAGAGAAATATCTTAGTAAACACATGGTCCACGATCTATGGGAACAAGACCTTCTCAAAATTCAGGACCTACCGCATCTAAACGACATATTTTTGTACATTGTCAGTTCACTGAGCATTAGGACGCGATAAATATTGTAATAAACTTCGTTCATATGTCTAAAGTTAAAAAACAAAAATACTTTTTATTTAAAAAATCTGACTTTATTTTATTAGAAGACTAATAAGTAAAAAATAATTATTGACTGAATAGAAATAATTTAAATAGTTCACTCTAAATGCTTTACTCCTAGAGGCTTTTTGAACAACATTTCATGTTCAGTAGAGTTGCCTATCTATTTATGTAATAAACTATAATCTGTGGTTCACGGTGTAATATTATGATAAAAGAAAATAAATTTAGTTTGGTTAATAACAATTTTTTTTACATAAAACAGCTTATTATTTTATAAAATGTTTCATGTTCTGCTAATAGTAGGTAATATAGTATAATAATAAGTCGTTAATTATTATTTTAACATACATATTTCCATGATAGTCGTCTTCATAATATCAATTTATAAAACAATTTCTATGCAATTATCTTATGTCACAAACATGTATTATTATTATTTTATTATAGACGATATTTGTATTCACTTCCGAATTCTGACATTATTATCAAGTATATAATTTACAGGAACAGACTATTCTTACAATCCTTTATGTATAACTAGATTGATACTCGCACGCTTCACTGGGCTTAAAAGTGAAAACCACCGCTTTTAGACTCCACCATCTCTTGATGTACACAGTTTTCAATTTTCTTAAATGTAAAATAGTCATAGTTTATTGAGTATATCATGAATACTTGGCCATGATTTGTTTGACATTTAATATTTTAAATTAAATTAAATTTTTGTATTTATTATTTAATATATCTTTATAAATTATAGTTCATGTGTTATTCTGATATAACAGCTATATTGCTGTACAGTTTCAATTAAAATCATTCGCTAGTTTTTGTGTGAAAGCGTAACAAACAAACAAACAAACAAACATGCTTACTTTCACATTTATAATATATAGGGATATGGCGTGCCAGCTCAGTCTAAATACATATACATTGATAGTTTATACGTTTTCTTTTACCTATAAGATGAAACGCTAAATTAGGTTAGCGTTTATGTAGGAAATGAACTAATGCAAAAATTAGTTGGGAAAACAGGAATAATAGAAACTACTAGACAAGATGTTTGAAATTAGAGAATAGTCTTAGATTTAAAGTAATATTAAAAAAATCATTTTAATAACCTCCATCTGCGTTCGAAGGTAAAATAATTATACCGTGCATAATTGTTCCAGATTTTCTTTAGCATAATGAGAGAGTGTAGATTCTGGATACAAAAATTATACGTTGCAAATTGGGTAACTATTAGTCAAGATGTATTTTGTCGGAGTTTATATATGAAGTAAAGTGTTGTACCGTGGAGACAATGTACCTATCTTCGATCACCGCATTCAGTTCTTTTCAAGACATTGTTATCTATGCGACAGCAACAATATGAAGGCAAAATTTGCTTTTCTAGAGGCAAACAACCATAGATGCTTACCTCACTTTTGTTTTCCAGTAATATTAAATAAAATGCTTTGTGTTTTAAATCAAGGTAAACCTAATTCATTTTGCAAGCTGCGTTTCAGTAGAAGAGGCAAAAAAGACGCTTCATTTTATATAATTAATCAACAAAACAAAATTTACTGTTCCAATCATTATAGATGTAAAGGACCCCCTCCCCCTTGAAAAGGGCCCCCTCCCCCTCAAAACAGTGAATGCATTTAATGAGTGGGTAGCTCATAAGATAAACCAAAAGCAATAGCACTGTATGAAAAGACGAGCTTACGAGTTATTCCAGCTTTAACTGTTGATTTAACAAAACAAACATTAAATCAGACTTCATTCTTTTTCAAAAAATGTGTGGTGCCATGATATGAAAGAAACATAATGTAGTGTAGCAAAATTTTTGTATTATTTGATTAGTGGCATAAACCACTATGAGGATATTGAGTAAATTATATTGATAGGTAATTTTCACAAAATTCTTTATGGTATCGTGATTGTACATAATTGTTTTAAAATGAAAAATTGGATGATATATCAAATATATTGCGTTTATATTAGAATCGTAATAAGAATTAAACATGCTTAGTGTGTACCGTATGATTGTATATGTATATCTACAATCGTTGATTCGTCTGTTAACTGCATCGTTTCGGAAAGACTTGACCAATCTAGGTCAAAATCACATAAAATATTTTATTTTTGGAGAAAATGATTCATCATTATATTAGAGCTCTCTTTAATATCTCCCCTATTGGCCACTATCCCCTACGTTTCTTAAGAGCGTCTGCTAAGAAAACTAAACAATAAGTGATGTCAACAATCTTAAATATTTTGGGAAAATTGCTGGAGGAAATAAAATGTAGGTACATCTCTTTTGAAACAAGAAGATAATGAGATTTTTGAGTTAATTTACTTTTCATTAATAGATCAATGACAAGAGTTTGACCTAGCTGTTAGAAACACAATAAGTATAATAATAGATTTAAAAAAAAATTAAAAAGATGTAGGTTAGGTTAGGTTAGATTATATTGGCTGTCCACGAAGGACACACTTAGGCTATAGAGCTCATTGTGATACCATATATGTGTTTTACCACCTTTCCGCTGATAATTTCATTTATAATCTCCTCAATTTAAGAGGGTGAGTGCACCTCCTTCATGCATATACCATGCACTACGCCAGCCTTGTGTTGCGACGGCGGGAATCGAGCCCGCTACCCAAAGCATACCGATGACGGAATTGGTTACGCATTAACCAACTGAGCTAATAGGGCGACTCTTAGCATTAAAAAAAATATGATAAAAATAATTAGATTTACCTGGATCCAACAGTTATTAGAATCGTTCTTATGACATTAACTTTTTTCGTGATTTTGAAATACATGGTATTTATTATTTCCTATATCGTTTCAGTGCATGAAAGTTTGTGCTAGTCACAAATAAGAAAATAAGTTCTGAAAGTAAGGAAAGAAAATTACTTATAGGTACATATATATAACTAACTATACATCTATATGTATATTTATGGTAGATTCATATTGTATGTTAGTATAAACACGCGACAAATGAATTTATAATTATTAATAACATTGCAATATCGATTAAAAATTTAATTTTCTACAATATTTTCAAAACATTAAAATTAATTCACTGAACATGATATATAAATTACAAATACATACATATATATACATCAGGCTTTTAGAGAATTGCTTTTTCAAGGAAAATAAGCTAAGGGGTTTTACGCATAGAAGTAATAACATAGAACCGTAATGTGGCCACCCAAACAGTTGATCGTTTTAGAGAGA
The DNA here is from genome assembly GCF_905475395.1 of Chrysoperla carnea. Taxonomy (NCBI): domain Eukaryota; kingdom Metazoa; phylum Arthropoda; class Insecta; order Neuroptera; family Chrysopidae; genus Chrysoperla; species Chrysoperla carnea. The sequence continues at coordinate 17,651,638 of NC_058339.1, forward strand.
GGCCTAAAGAAAGTACGCGTATAAGTTGCCTTCGTCTGTCTCATATTATCTTTATGAAATACACAGATATGCACATGTTTATACAATAATTTAAGAGCTTAAATGGCCGAGCGGTCTAAGGCGTGTCTTCGACTGTTCGTCTATTTAGACTTAGGCTGCGGGTTCGAATCCAGGCTGCGGCAAATATGATTAATGAGGGCGGTAGAATTGATCACATTGTCGTCGCTTGGATAAGAACGAAGTAATCGACTCCACCCACATCAAAATGTAATTGCAAATATGTTTGTAATTAAGATAAATAAAGATTAAAAAATAATGATGTGGATGGCCTCTGTTATAGGCGTATTTGCCAGAGAAACGGAGGTTAAACCCCATTATTATTATTACAATAATTTAAAATATTAATATAGCGCTTTTTCAGGCTGAGGCAAAGAGGGAATATAGTCTCTTTTTTCGATCTTTTTACTAACGGTCAATAATTCACTTATTGTGTTTCCTATGCTTTTAAGCCTCTATATTATATATAACCTCTTTGGTTTTACGTATATCGATATATGTCCACGCATATAATTTTAGAAATTTGATAACAAACACGCCAAAATGACATAAGAGAATGCATTCGTTAATGGGTAAATGAAAGCATATAATTTCTTGATTAATATTTGTAATAATATTAGTTTTTTATTATTAATTTTACTTGTAATATGGTGTTCAGTGATTCAATGTCATTTTTGTCATAGCTTGTACAAGAGCTCATTTGCAACAAATTTGACGCGATAACTGTATGCCAAAAAAGCACAACTATCAAATTAGGTCAACTTTTTCATATTTTTAAAATTTTGTTGTGAAAATCAATAGTATTTGAGGCTATAACTGTGCTACATCTAGCAGCAAATGTGTTTGTGACTCCTTTAAATAACAGCATACACTTCAAAACATTTCACGGTGAGTTTTTTTGGCCTTATTTGTTGTAAATGAGCTTTAGTAAAATTAACTTATGTTTAGAATTTTTTCCACAAGTGGTCATCTTATTTAATCAAATTCAAAGTTGAGAATTCGTTTAGTCTAAGCAGAATTTTGCGTGACGTATTTTGTATTTTATATCAAGAATTTATGTTTTCATTGCATACAAATTTTATTGTATAATAACAATATCTAGATGCTTGTACTTGTTTTTTTTTCTTTTGTTTAAAAATTTTTTTTGCGTTTGCCTTTTGTTTTTGCTAGTTTCGCGTGTGTAGAAGAAGAATTATTACGTGTATGTTGTGTGACATATTGTTGTATGATTTTGCATGAATTTTGCTAATTAATTCTATTATTTATTTATTTTATAAATGATTTATTAAAATTTAAATTTCGATTTCCGATTCCGAATTAGTCGATTTGCTTCTTTATTTTTATAGACAGTCTGTAGGTTATATTTTATTTAAAACAAGATGATCAATTTTTGAAGGGTATCTTGATTTCAGTAACTCCAGTTAACTTTGGATACCTGGTAACTGTGGAACAAAAATCGAGTGTCGTTTTTTGACTATAAAGCACACCAAAAATTTGAAATAAAATGTAAAAAGTGTGTTGTGTGTTCTGCACACAAACATACAAATAGAATAGACAAGAAGAGGTTACATTTACTTGGAGTCACTCACATAAAGCAGAAGTGACGGCTTTGGTGCGTCCTTGACCGTATGTCTAGAGGTTCGAGCCCCGGCTTCTGTGTAATTTTTCTTTTCGTTCCATTTGTTCAAATAAAATACGTAACTTTTCCATTGAAGTGTACAGTCTCACTTTTATATGTTAAGTGGTATAAAGTGTTATTATAACAAAAGTTATTAAAAGTATCATGTATGAGAGACTTTGACTTAGTCTCTTAGTCTTAGTGTCTCTTTGAAGTACACAAATACTGACTTATAAAGTAATTATGAAAAGAGTATAAGATTGAAGAATTCGGGAATTTAATAAATCATTTCAATAAACGATCAGTATTCAAGATAATGTATTTTATTTTAAATTTAAAAAAATATTTATTGAAATCAACAATTTCGTTAAAAGTAAATAAGAATTAATCGACTAACAATTCCACGAAGTAAATAAATAAACGATATACCAAGCGAATAAATGACAAAAAACAGAGGCTTTCCATTTTAAAATAAAATTAAATAAAAAAGAGATCTTTAACACAAAAGAAAAGTAAAACACAGCCATTTACAATTTAAATAGAAAAATTTCAATATTCATGACGCTGTTTTTTTTATTATAAGAATTGTATTTTCTATCATCAACGAAGATGTTAAACACACTAAAGAAATGTATGACGATGTCGATTCTCCAGAGATGACACGATATTTTCAAAGTAAGTAGATTTTATATAGTGTATTATGTAGTCATGTTTTAGCCACAGCAGCTATACATGTAATATACTCCAATGAGAAAAAAGTGAAGAAATAAAAAATGAAATTTATTTGAGAACTCAGACTTCTATTTTGAAGCTAAGTCTTACTATCAAAGACCCAGATGTTGAGGAAACAACCACTAAACAATTGTTTCCCCTTATATTAAAAACTTGGTTTTTATTTTTTAATCCAATATGAAACTACTATCTAAATTTATTTTTATCAATTATCCTGAAAATATTATAGGCGGGGAGCCGGTGACAGTAAAAGTGCACTTACATGGAAATTTCGCATGTGAATAAATATTATTTTACCGTAACTATGGAAAAGGTGAAATATTTGTTAAACCTTTACTAAATATTTTATTTAATTAATCATTTGGAAGTGTAAGTATATTAAAATTCGTGATGAATTAACTGAAGCATCATGCAGTGACTCGAGACTACTAATGAGTAGAATTTCAACTTTGGAGAATCGTATTACGTCTAAATGGTATCTTATCTGCGTGCCTTTGCTTCTCACTTATTAAATGCTGCTTTGCACAGTCTCTCATTCAAAATAGATTTTCGTTTAGCGCCATGTTTGTCAGACGCAGGTGCTGATTATGTATGACATAATAACCATTCATCAATATATATTATAAATGTGAAAGAAAGGATGTCTGTTTGTTTGTTTGTTACGATTTCACGCAAAAACGAATTTATTTAAATGAAACTTGACAATAATACAGCTCATACATCAGAATAACACATGAGCTATAATTTATAAAGACATATTTAAAAAAAATTAAATTTAAATTGACGTTACCATAAATTACAGATTTATGTAAAAAAAGTCAATATAAAGCATTTCATGGCCATCTTTTCTGATGGCCATGAATATATATTACCTGTGTACATTTATTTTACCTGTGTAAAACAATTCCTACCATTATTTCGAGTGTTATAGAAAGGGACAAGTGAGATGATAAGTTGAGGCTATATACACGGTGGTCTTAATCAATCTTTACTTTTAAACCCAGCGGCACTATTATATTTAAATTATTGAATACTACTCGATACTAAAATTGAAACTATTATTTATTAAAAGATATATTTAAGACAGTTGGTTTTTTTTGACAAGTAGAGTACTTAAGTGTACACAGTATAATGCTTTAATACTATCATCGCTCGTATATATACAGCTAAAGAACAGAGTTTTAATTATATCATCATTGTCGTAAAGTAACGTCTTTTACACATTCGTGACGAAAATATCTATTTAAAATTTTACTTACATAACATATAATACGTATATATAATATTTAGTTGTCGAGTACATACATATAAGTACACATACACAAGTCATATTATATAATCAAATATTTTATGTTATTACATTATTAGATAAAGATGGCGTGACGGTGTTACCTAAAACCTACAAAATATTAAACTAAGTATGAATGATTTACAAATTAAATAAACATGCTTGTATAAAATGGAAGGTACCCATTGCATATGGGTGTTGGAGGTACATATGGGATGGATGCTTGCTTGCTACGAACAGTGCTAACATGAATTAGTGTGTGAAATTATTATTTTACTCACAAAATATTCTATTGTACTTTGTATGCCTTGATTTCCTAAGCAGTGTCGGGAAATGTTAATTCAATTTAGTCTAATTGACACAAATAGTATTGGTTAAAAATTATTTCACCTATAATAAGTTACAATGCAGAGTTTTTGAGATATCGCAACGTGTATTATACGACATTTATGATATAAAATATATGCCATATTTCATAGCTTGCACTATATAGAATAGATTAACAAAATACTTGAACGAAAATGTTTGAAATTCTTTTGTTCACAGGTATTTTGTAATATAACATATCGTTAAAATTGTAAGCGAACAACGATCGTCAAAACGTTGTTACAAGTAGGTAGATGTAGAATGATATCATCTACAATACAGATACTTTGTCATAATACTATTAACAAGTCGTGGTGATAATGACCCAAAGAGGCCTCATTAAATACTTGCTGATTCAGTTAATTATCGTGTACGTCTCAAAACGATTGAAAAAATTTTATTGAAAAAAATTTCAGTTGAAGAATTTTTACTTTACATACAGAAAAATGAATTTGGTTGTTGAAATTGTTTTAGACAAGTGAAAACAAACAATTGACTGAGTTAATTGTTGAAATACCATGTATAGTCAGTGTTGATTTCTTTATCACATTACATACACCAACATGTGACACATACATAACTGATAATCAAGTATAGTACATATTATAAAATTTCCCCCCGTAATTGTCGCCCTCACGGGTAAACAGTGATGTTTACGAAAAAATGTTTCAAACTAAAGTTGTTTAATTTTTGATAAGAAATTTTTTACATTTAAACTTTTGTTCTATCTCTAACGGTTTACAAGATGGGTCCTACGGGCCCAAGTCCCAATTGACCTATGATGCTCATTTACGAACTTGACCTCACTTTTTACGTCCTGAGTACGCTGTAAAAATTTCAGCTCGATATCTTTTTTCGTTTTTGAGTTATCGTGTCCACAGACGGATACACAAACAAATAATACAATCTTATAAGTGACGTATATGTTTGAAATACATAATGTTGTTGCTATGCAAATAATTGATACTATGTGTTATATATATATAACATATCAATTATGTTCTGAACTAATTTGCGCTGTCACGGGTAAACAATAATCTTTACAAAAAAATGTTTCACACAAAAGTTGTTTATTTTTTTGTAAGGAACATTTTTTACATTTAAACTTTTATTCTATCTCTAACGGTTTACAAGATGGATACTACGGACCCATGACCCAATTGACCCATGTTGCTCATTTACGAACTTGACCTCACTTTTTACGTCCTAAGCACGCTGTAAAATTTCATTTCAGCTTGATATCTCTTTTCGTTTTTGAGTAATCGTGACCACAGACAGACGGACGGACGAACGGACAACCGGAAATGGATTAATTAGGTGATTTTATGAACACCTATACCAATTTTTTTTTTGTAGCATCAATATTTTTAGGCGTTACAAACTTGGGACTAAACTTATAATACTATGTATATTTCATATATACATGGTATAAAAAACGCTAAAGAAGAGGGAGGTACAAGAATGTTTCGTTATATCCAAGAATCGTCAATGAGACATCATATAATAAATTCGTTGCGCAAGAAAGAGACGGACAATAATTAATCAATTTTCAAGTTCTGTTTACTATTAATTACTTTTTACCCAATTCTTACAATCAGAAGCATGTTCCTCTAAAGGGAATAGCTACGAAAACGCTTTTATATTTTCTCAATCAAAGAGCCTAAGTGGCCGAGCGGTCTAAAGCGATAGACTTTAACCGTTTGCTTACTTAGACTTTGGTTGCTGATTTGAATCTTCTTGGCAGCGGCATTGAGAGCAATTATACTTAATGGGGGGGGGGTAGAATTGATTACATTGTCGTCGCTTGGATAAGAACGAAGTAACCAATTCCACCCACAACATCAAATGTAATTGTATATATGGATGTAGTTTAACAAATTATGAAGTGGGTGGCCTCTGTTATAGGCGTATATGTCAGAGAAGCGGAGGTTAAACCACACTTTTATTATTATTATTATTATTATATTTTCACAATCAATAATCAATATTTAGCAGACGCAATTATATGTTTCATAATAGCACCATCTAAAGTCAATGCCCGAGACGTGCGTTTTTTCTTTTCAGTCTGGGTTACTCCTTAGTTTTTAACCGACATAAATAAGATTGCACTCATGTGTTGTTAGATAGTTTATCGTACTGTTGTGGAATAACATTAGCATTGCCGAAACACTTAGAAAAAAAGCAAACAATATCTTTCTATCAGAAAGTTAAAAAGGTGTTTCAATACAACCACAAATACCATGTAATGTTAGAAATATCATTGCTACAATATATGAGATTTTAGTCGGTTTTATGAGAAATATTTAACACTTAAAACTTTTTTGATGGACAAAAATCCTTATTGTGCTATTACATGATTTTATTTCAGATCTATTCATTTATAAAACAAAACAAAAAAAATTTAAAAGCACGGTATTTATGGTATAGAAAAATATTTTCTTTTGTTTCTACTCCTTTATGTTTCAAAATAATTCCACAATACCTATATTCTCATTATGCGTGGTTCCTCTTTAATGTAGTAATAAATGATAATTTTTTGGAGTTTTGAAATTTTGTGCACCAGAAAATTTATATTCATGTAAGTCAAATTTACTCGCTTGATTTACTTGAAACATATCTAAGAACACGCTGAATTAAATAACCTTTTTCCATAGCCTTCTCCAAACTGAACCGATTTTTCTATACCATAAAAGGGGAATAAATAATATATATGAGTATGATCGATGAAAACTTCTAAACACGATATATACACATAAAAAACGGGGACCTTAACAAAAAACAACCAAAATTGAATTAGTGACGCTAGGAGTAATCTGTTTAACAAAAATATTTAAAATCAGATACTCGATGGAAGTGATATGAGAATATGAATTTTTAAACTAAAATGTATCCAATAAAAACTAAACAATTAGTTTAAAATACTATTACAGTTATATAAATAGAATTTGTAACATTTAATGTAATAAAATTTTATTAAGAAACACCTCCAAGGTAAAATTTTAAATGAGAAAATTTATTTTAATTTTATGTTTTAAAATTGCACGTTCTGATTAAATTTTCAGGGTTGCTTGTTCTGCAATTTAAATATCCGAATGAAATTGAATCGATGCTTAATTCACATCAAAATTAGAAAAAAAATCAAGAACTGTGTTGCCTCATGGGCCAAACTTGTTGAGGTTAGCCAAATTGGGTGAGGAAAATTAAATTGTGTCAACATTTAATTCTGAAAATCACCTGACAGCTGGGCTGAATATTATTGCGAATGCTTAGTGTGCCAATTCTCTTGCAGTATAAGTTGATGTAAATTGTTAAGCTTACTTGAATTGGCATTCAAAGAAAACTCTTCTTTTGAACCATCGCCCGACAAAGATTCCTTCTGGGAACTATACCACCGACAGTGCCTTAATGAATCCTTAAAACATACAGTGATACTGCGTCTCCTTTCCCCACGGGCTAGCTTCTAAATGAGGTTCCCCTACATACACCGCTTCTGGCAATTATTTGGAAACCGTTTTATCATTTGTCACTGATAATGTGAGTGTCCAAATACAGCTTTACTGACAATATTAAACAAATCTAGCTGCTACAAATAAATAAATATTTATAACTAGGTTGCTTGTATACGACATTAAAAACTAAACTTTAAGCTTTTCGTTCTGTTCAAAAATGAAAATATTTAATTTTGACCATAGGAATTTAACTCAATTTGTGTGTTTACTGTTTTACTTAAGTATTTTGAAAACAAAAAGCTAACTACTATTATTTCCAAATCCAATTAAAGAATAAAAATTTAGTTTTATTTCATTTGATTATTACCGAATCCAATGTTGCATTGATTTTCAATTTGACATTCGTTCATTTTAGTAATGGAATCAAAGAACACAGATAAAATAGTAGAAAATCTAATATAGATAAAGGTGACCAGAGTAAAATAGAATAGAAATAAATTAACACACAAATTAACTTAAGTTTCCACAACATTGGTTTACTATTACTGTTAGCATGTAATGCTTTGATGGAAATAATATAAAGAGTTCCAAAGAAAATTTTTTTTTAACGAAGTGTATTTTTATAGTCTTATAGATCAATTAGTAAGTTTGAAGAATATGCAGGGTTTGGATGCTTTATGTTTTGCTTCCTCTAGGGCTTTGGAGAGTTTTTTTATGTTGATTAAAATTTCTTATTTAATTGTACTAACAAACATAGTAAACGTTAATTGAATGACACGGTAATTCGAGAGCGACAATAATAATAACATGCATGTGTAAGAGCAGGAAAATTGAACAAGTTACTTGTTTGAGATGGAGTGGTCTAACTACACCAAAAAACATCTTTCAAAATAAAGGGTTTTCTGAGATTTGTCCAGAAAGACATTAATACTCCACTGTGAATTACAAAAAGATTTCTTTTGGCAAGTTGAAAAATTTTGTCATTTAAGGATGTATGAGCATGACAACAATGTTTGATTTAAAGGCTCAAAATTTGTTTGTAGGTAGTCTTTTACTCAAAGAATATGTGGTTAAAATTTCAGCTTAGGTATCCGTGCAAATTTTTAAGAAAAAAGTCAATAAAAATCGATATAAAATACATTGGCTCTTATGGAGGAATCTCAAAAAACGGCATATTTTGGAAGTTTTTGATAATTTTCATTTGGAATGAATGAAAACAAATTTAAAAAAAAACTTTTTAATAGAAAGTAAACATATTAGCAATGAATTAGAAAAGAAAAAAACTAAGTGTCACCGTCCATATAAGGGATGTAAGAGCAGGGTAGATTAAGGGTTGAAATTATTTTTATCTTATTTTCAACTTTGATGATGAATTTTGTTATAACTTCATGAATGTAGACGAAAAATAAGAATAAAATTTTTCGATATGTGTCTTGGTTTTCGAAATATCGAAAGCTAAATAATTAAACAAAATTTTCAATTTTCGATATTTTGAAAATTAAGCCAGATATCGAAAAATTTTATTCTTACTTTTCGTCTTATATCGTCAAGTAATAATATAAATTTATCATCAAAATTGAAAATATCTATTTTTAAATTTGTGCCCCCACTACCATGCTCATACATCCTTAATACTCCACTGTGAATAACAAAAAGATTTCTATTGGCAAATTGAAAAATTTTGTCATTTAAACTATCAAAGATCTACTGCTAGGCACATGTTCTAAATTATTTAGTAAAAGTAAGTAAAATTTATATCGAACACACATTTATCAGGATATATGTCCAATGTTGTTTTGTTGTAATAAAGGTAAGATTCAATGACAATTTTCAACATACAAGTTGTTAAACATAGATATGTGTTTTTACTTAAGCATAATTATTATACAAAACCAAAATAAAATCCACAAAGCAGACGTTATCAAAATAATAAAACCGTAGTACATGTAGTTAAGGTATAGTGAATACTTACTTAGTTACCTCACTACCAATGATAGCAAGTACTAACAATTTAACGTTATATCGAGGTAATCAGGTAATGTACTTTACCTATTTACAATCAAATGTTTTGTTATGCAAGAAAAGCAATCTGGAAGGTGTTGTTATAACAACTGCATGTAGAGTGTTATGAAATTTAATTTTACCTATATAAATATATGAATAGATTATGTGTAATTTCTTTTTACAGTTAATGAGAAATCGTTAAATATTCAGCACGTAATCCAGCACAGACCTGGTGTTCAACCAGTGCTGTGTACACGAATATTTTAAATTTTAGCCAGTACGATTGTAGGGACACAAATTTGCCAGTTTACACACAATAAACAGTAAAAATTGGGTAGTGGGAGTATTAGTACTTAAAAATCGGCTTCGAGAGTACGTTGTTTGAGAGTAGAGAAACTAGTAACTTGCTGGCTTGATGTTTCCTTATAATGACTGGCTTACAATCTGAGTTTACATAAAGTCAGTCTTACAGGTTTGCTGATAAAACAAGCTCCAAACGGAGCCCTTTCATTAATATTTCATTTCATTAATATTTCATTTCATTAATATTCAAATATTTTGGCATGTGTCCTAAGCCCATTCTTCTGATTTTCATAAAATAAGAGCTAAAAAACGTTAAAGGCATAGTTTTTTTCTGGTTTTACTTTGGATGGGTTTACAGTGTGCGTTTTATTATTGACGGAACTAGTTGTATGAATTTTTATATTCCGTAACTGAAGCTTCGAATTCTTTTACTTTTGTAGGATTAATTCACTTTGATCCTTTGACTTGGTAAAGTTTGCGAATCATCTTAGTATTTACTGAACTACTTGTATCAATTTTTATATCCCATATTTGATACTATTCTCATTGGGTCATATGTGTGCATGACCCAATTGACATCGCTTGCTTGTTTACGAAACCCAAAATCACTTGTATAAAACTTACAGCTTGATTTTGTTTTATTCCTAAGTTATTTTTTTCGCCGAAAAAAACTTGGAAATAAAAATTCAACCTGGTACATTTAATATACATTTATAGTGTATAAGTATTGATGGATTAACATTGTTACTACTCAATATAATTTTATATGTTCTCACAAAACTTAATGCAACAAATCTTGTACATTTATCCGTATCTCTTCCTGTGTCATATTTTTATTATCTTCAAAAGCATCAATATGCAGTTGGATATATATATTTTCGTGTTATACAAGTTTAAAGAGTGTTTTTCTACATCTAACGCCTTCAAAGTGGTTATCATAATGAAAATTACTAACGTTATATTCTATGTAGAGAGGAATATAACCAATATTAGTTTTTGTACATAAAGGCGATTTTTCAGCGTAATTAAAGTCAATAAATATTATATCTATATTCTTGGATTGACGTAGTGATTCTGGTCCCAGAGCTAGTAAGCCATATTACAAAAAAAAAGTAGCTAGGATATGTTACAGTTTTAATCTGAAAAACAAAAAGAATCATGAAAGAAGGATGCTTTTAGGTACTAAATGCTTTCCAAAACTGAATAATATGCGAACTCACTTGTATCAATTTATTTTCTTATTAAATTTTAATCTGAAAAAATTGTGAGGTTGCATGATGGTTGAAAAGAAAAATAGAAAGCTAATCCCCTCAAATCTCCCCAAAATATGAAAATAATTACCGCCTGAAAAAATTAAAAAGCCTGTCACATTCCCACCCATCTTCCATGCTACGTGTGTTGAAAATATCATTTTTAATCCAATTATCTCATGCCAGGCGTGATAAATTGTCAGCAAATTTTAACAGCGTGTGCATTATAGGCTTTTAATTGTTTATATTAAAAGTTCTGCAGATTTATTTAGATTTTGTTTACTTTAGCCAGCTATATAAATGAAATTGCCTAAACAAATTCAAAAATAAAAAAAGACGAGTTAAACCCGCAAGTTGCTTTGATAAAAATGATAAAGATTTTGAAAATAAATTTTTCACAATCACATGAACACAAATTGTTTATTTAAACGACAAATAAATTCTTTCATAGTTATGACATATGTTAAAAAGAATCTACCTCTATCATATAAATACTTAGGCAATGCTTATACACCTGTCTAAGTAGAAATTTAGATGAGGTGCTAACATAACATATAATATCCTGTGGACATATAGACGTTATCTTAAATCGACGTCAAGCTAATTTTCCGGTGTGCAGAAATAAACATAGAATATACTCTCATAGAATGTACATGCATATCTTTGAATGTATACTTATATTAATAAATACTCATGTAACAAATACTTAGTGACTCAGGTTTTTTTCTTAAATTTCGTTCAATGTAGTTGCGTTCGTTCAAAACAAAGTGGCACCGAAGATAAAAGAGTGATGTTTTGTGCACATACATATACAGCATACTCTCTCTCTTGCTCGGTGCTACTTTGATTTGAACTCTATGCATGATGACTTTACTCGATTGTGTATTTAACCCGTCAAAACTTTGGTTAAAACATATAATATTGCTTTTGCAAGAATATATATAACTTTTTCTTTAAAGTTTGAAAATAGTTTTCTTGCGTTCATTTTCGAAATTATAGTCCTTCATAATTCATTTTTATATTAAATATCTACTTATTCGCACAAGAGAAATGTCGACATCATGTACATCGTGTAAAATATACAATTACTACAATAAGTACAGTAAGTGTAAAATGTAACATACTATGTATAATTAATTTTGATAAATATATATTTATTTTGCACAGTATACAATTAAATTACTCTGGTTGCTCTTCGAAGTTAATAAATAATTCGGAAAAACTCTTCCTGGCAAATTTTTATTTTCCTTAAGAAAAGTATTCAAAATGATAAAAGTAAAAAATACTGTAATTAATTATTCGAAAATGTGAATTGTTTTAAATTTTACTTATTAATTCTTAAAAACTTCGTAAAAAAAGTCTTGCTTTTACTTTATTTTGTTAACTAAATTTTCATAAAATCACTGATTATTCTGAAAAAGTTTTCTGGGAGAACTCTTCCGAAAGGTCTCAAGGTATTATCATTTTCTGTCATTAAATGATTGACAAATAATTTATTTGATACTTTCAGACTTTTTCTGCCTTTTTCAGAGATAGTTTTACCTCACATATTCTTTTTCTGAATTTTAAACTATATATTCTGAGTTCCAGGAAAGATTTATTTCCGCAAGGGATATTTTTGTTAAGTGTCATTCCAATCTATTAGTTAATTTTTACGTGAGAACGTAACAAACAAACAAACAAACATCCTTACTTTCAAATTTTTAATATATAATTAATAAAGAATAGTGATTTATGTGTCGTATAGAAAAGTATAGGATTAGATTTCGACCGTTCTATACAAATATGTCGTTAGGAGTGAAATGATTCCCTTGTTAACTAAGAGCAATTGTAGGTTAAATGATTTCCATTTATGAGTGTAAAATGTTTTCTTTTATACCGGTGATTTTCGGAGTAATATTTTCTAGTAGGTAAATATATTTATTAACTTTTAAATAATTACATATAACATAACAAAAATATTGTTAATCATTTTTTAAATTCTATCTATTCATGGGTTGTTGGGACGTATGTGGGATTTGTTGTGTTGGCAACTCTTGGATAATTTAACAGGATGCTGCTTGTGTGTTTGGGTGCGTATATGAAACTACATATTATATAGGTACAGGAATAAAATACAAAATATACAATTTTAGCTTGAGTTAGAAGTGGTATAGGATATGGTTTTATTATTATAATTCAACAAAATCTCAACTAAATACCGGATTCCGGTAAACCGCTACATGTTTTGTATGTTCCGGTATGATTTAAACACAATATGAGTAGAAATGGACATTTGAGAGGGTTTAAATAATAGTATTTTGTTTATAATATAATAACATATAATATTTAATGTTTTCATTTTCCTGTTTAAGTGGTTTTAATAACATTTTTTAAATAAATTTTAAAAGTATTTCATTAATCATAAGTTGAATATATTATTATTTATAAAATTTTAAATGCTGGAAATTGAACTTTTTAATCGGATAGAAATCGTTACTTTTTTTCCCGTATTGTTAAAATACTCCTGTCACGAGAAATAAATGACATTATTTAAATTAAACCAATAGTACAAAAATGTACAAAAATCCAGTGCCAGGGTTGGTACCTTTATTTTTAAAACGAAATTAAACGTACTTATATCAAGTAAAATTTGAAGTATTTTAAAAATCCCGAGCATAATAGGAAATCCTTGTAGGTGTAATTATTATAATTTGTTAGTTTCAAACCTAAAGAGGAGACGTTATTAAAGGTAAATTTAAAAAGTACTTGAACGAAAACCTTATTTTTATGGTCAACGTATGTTTACTACATTTGATCGACCCAAGCAGTTATGGGTTGCAATCTACAGTGTAGCGATTCGCTCGTTGCTTTAGAGGATTGACTGACTTTTATGGCATTGAATGTGTTATAACATCTCATACATTCATTGAGCCTAGAACCTTCATACAAAAATTTAATTATTTAATTTATACCATGTATATGAAATATACCATGGTATACCAAGTTTAGTCCCAAGTTAGTCCATTTTCGGTTGTCTGTCTGTCTGTGTGTCGTCTGTCGTCTGTCCGCCTGTCATCACGATTACTCAAAAATGAAAAGAGACATCAAGCTGAAATTTTTATAGCGTGCTGAGGACGTAAAAAGTGAGGTCAAGTTTGTAAATAAGCAACATAGGCCTATTGGGTCTTGGGTGCGTAGGACCCATCTTGTAATCCGTTAGAGATAGAACAAAAGTTTATATATTCAAATAAATCAAATAAATGATCAAAAAATAAACAACTTTTGTCTGAAACATTTTTTCGTAAACATCACTGTTTACCCGTGAGAGCGCAAATTATGTGCAAATTGTATAATATGTTTTTTAAGGGAATATCAGTTATATATGTGTGACATGAATGTATGTGAAATATGACAGAGTAATCAACACTGTCTATACATGGTATTTCAACAATTAACTCAGTCAATTCTTTGTTTTCACTTGTTTTTGAAATAATTTGAAGATCGAAATTACAATATGTAAGAAAAAATTAGGAAAAAAAAATATTTATTTTAAAAACTATTTAAAATTTTCTATTCCATTCTTTTATCATTCTTTAAATTTGTGGTATAACTTGAAATAATAGTAATTGTTTCTGAATCTGCAAAAAATACAAAACTGTAAAATGAGTGAAATAATGTATTACTACGGATGACGCTGAGTGGATGGATGGATATACATTCTACTGTGCGTCTCAAATACAATAGTTTTAGAAGCTTCGAGTATTAAATACAACAAAATTATGGAAATATTTTGTACCTTGCTTTGGACACAATCATGGTGTTGTGTCTCCTTCAATTTACTACGCGCGATTCCATTTCTTAAGGAGGTCTTTTCGTTGAAAAAATTTCGAGTTAATGAGTTTTCGACTTATACAAGTAGTTTAAGATACATATTTTTTGAGTATCTGTCCCTATACCATACCAGCATTGTAATTACTGTGTACATTCCCTAATTACTAGCGTGCTTTGTAGAAATTACAGCAATAAAATTGATAGAAATTAAACTGTTTTACTTTGAATGGTTAAAATATTTACACATATAAAACAAAACTGTAACTTTATTGGCTTTATTTAATATCTTTTTAATTAATTAAAACTAATTAATAAAAGTGAAAATTCAATGAGAGAAATTCAAAATTTTTAAAACGGAAATTCAAATTTTAAATACTTTCCGTCATGGTATATGCTTGTCAAATTCGTTGGCATACTGTATGGTATTAATTACTTATATTTTGTATGGTATTACATTGAGTTATATTATTCTACGACTCTATTAATAAAAAACGTAATAATAACGAGTGTAAATTCTGAGTTTTAAATTCATTATTTTAAAGTGTAAATTATACATTGAACTGTCACCAATTGACAGGTCACATATTAAAACGTCATCAACAAAGAGCCCCTAAAGACGTTTAAACATCTCAAAATTATTCTGTATTTTAAATTTTAAAGTGTAAAAAATTAACACTTAATTACCGCATTTTTAAACAGTATTTATATTTTTTACTATGTTATAACGGTGTAAACAATGAATTAAAAATAAATAAAAAATACATGAATATTCCCTATTGTATTGATATTTTTGAAACATGCGGTCATTTTTCTAATAATAAACGAATACAAACTATGAACAAAAAAAAAAAAACCAAGCTCTATTACACAAAGTAGATGGATGAACAATTTTTCTTAACTGAAAATTCTTTGTAATACTTCAAAATCGCCTGAAACTACTACTACTAACCATCTCGTCTAAAAACTCATATATCTTATTTTCGTTCAACTGAATATAACGAGTATAACATAAATTTTTTGTTAAAACCACGTTCAGACACAAACTTGGTTTATTTTTCTGTAATGATTTTTTAATTTTTGTAGATATATTTTTAACATAACATACATTTTCAATCTGAAAAACTATTAGAGTGATTTCATGTATAACTGATATTACCTATGAATCAAAATGCGTTTTATCGTCATATTATGAATACTAATATATTAGCGGTTTTAGTTTTAGTATAGTTTGATGGTTGATGCAACATTTATCCCTCTGTAGTTAAAAATATGTTCATAATTTATGGATATTTAAAAAATGCAAGTGTGACTGACACTACATGCAAAAGGAAATCGCATTCTAGAGTGTTTTTAAACTTTGAATTTAAGATTTTAAATTTTATCTTGGGTCAAATTTCATAAAATAAATTATTGGAAATTTATTAGATAAATAAAGTTTGACTGACACTACCGTCACTTTGCATTGTAAAATAATTGTATTTAGAGTTGTATTCAAAAAGGAACCTTAGGAATTAAAATTACGGGACACAAGAATGGAACTTCGAAACCATTTTAAAGACTAAAGTCGAACTTTAGTGAAGTAAAAGCTATAATGACCTAGAATTTTAAGACCGTTTTACATCCTTATCCCTGATTAGGTTTAGCAATGTTACCTTTCCATCAATTTATTGAAAAATTTACCGTTTACATTAAAATATTTCATTTATGGCCCTATTTAAAAAAAAAAAAATGTTCCCTATATTTAATCTATGCCACAATTCTCTACTGTGTAATATAAGCAAGCGCTTAACCGTCACGCGTTCTATAAATTATAACCTCTACATAATTTTAAATAAATAAATTTGTGAATGCACTAGTTAAATAAAAATAGTTTGATTAAATGATTAAATGATTTATACTGAGAACGGTTCATATTAAACTAATGAAAGTATACGAATAGGCCCGATAATCTTCGAAGTAAATATTTTTTGCTTATTCTTTTACTCTCGTGGTGAGAGAAATTCTCACAATTCTGTAAACCTTTTAGATAGGTTGAAAAAATGTGAAAAATTCGTAATTTAAAAATAGATAAAATTTTACGAAGATAGAAAAAGTTTTAACCACCTATACCATTTGAAAAATAGAAGCTATTTATGTTTTAAATCATCATTACGCGAGTGCTGACAAGTTAATATTGTAAATGAAAGACAGGTAGTGGTTAGCGCATTAGATACATATTCCAAAGTACGCACGTTTGAGTCCCATCTTCTAGGATAGGTCCATGTATTACACTAAGCTTCTGTGTGGTACTGGAGTTACATTATGAGTACGCCAGCTCTATATAACTATTACAAAAAGTTTTTTTGGTACTTTCTTAAGGATGTATGAGCATGGTAGTGGGGGCACAAATCTAAAAATAGATATTTTCAATTTTGATGATAAATTTATATTATTACTTGACGATATAAGACGAAAAGTAAGAATAAAATTTTTCGATATCTGGCTTAATTTTTAAAATATCGAAAATTGAAAATTTTGTTTAATTATTTAGCTTTCGATATTTCGAAAACCAAGACACATATCGAAAAATTCTTATTTTTCGTCTACATTCATGAAGTTATAACAAAATTCATCATCAAAGTTGAAAATAAGATAAAAATAATTTCAACCCTTAATCTACCCTGCTCTTACATCCCTTATATGGACGGTGACACTTAGTTTCTTTCTTTTCTAATTCATTGCTAATATGTTTACTTTCTATTAAAAAGTTTTTTTTAAATTTGTTTTCATTCAATCCAAATGAAAATTATCAAAAACTTCCAAAATATGTCGTTTTTTGAGATTCCTCCATAAGAGCCAATGTATTTTATATCGATTTTTAATGACTTTTTTCTTAAAAATTTGCACGGATACCTAAGCTGAAATTTTTACCACATATTCTTTGAGTAAAAGACTACCTACAAACAAATTTTGAGCCTTTAAATCAAACATTGTTGTCATGCTCATACATCCTTAATAGACCAAATAAATTTATATGGACCAGGGTATTATTTTTCTGAATAATTGTACTGTCCATTTTCTGCCTTTTAACCATTAGAAAATAATATCTAAACATACAAAAAAAATATTCTTTGACAACATTAAATGTATAAATAATATCTATGGAAAGAAAATATTTCTTTATAGACTGAACTGAACGGATAGGATATGACCGGCATTTGAACGACATACAACATCTATACACATATATTAAGTAAATTTTAGCACATGTGAAAATCTAATGGCATAATGGAAGTAAAAACATAGACACACACACACACAAACATTGCTTTATTGAGAAAACTGTCAAATGTAACTTCATCATTGACATTAAACACACTTGTCAGATTGAATTATCTTTAAAAACATATATAAAAAGTGACAACCATCTGACTTTGATGTCAAGCTTTATTTGTAATAAAATATTGAAAATACGAAAAATGTTTAAGAAAAAAATAGAAAAAAAAAATTATAGAGAAACATGGATATACTTTCATTTACAATAACTCTATCAGTAGGGAGTTTTTAAAATACTCAAGGTGGTATCCTTTGATCATAATCATAGTGATAAAATACCACATTGTGTATAGCCTTTACGGATTCTCCATAGCCATAAGCATTTATATCAGTTCTTTTCTTATTTAAAGAAAAGATTATTAACCCAAGATATTTTTTACCTGTTTTTAATCATTTGCTATTTAAACGTAAAATTGATTTAAAACGACATTCGACAATATAAACTGGTGATAGAATGATTTCCTGTAATCGGATATTTTAAATGCCATAATTTTCGAGTACCTGAAGAAGAATTTTCATAAAGAGAAAGGTTGTGGTACTTAATCTTGATAATAGCCTGCCCAATGTCTGTCCTCGATAAAATGAGTTGTTAAAGTGTTTAGTGTGTAATAACACTAAAAAATTTGTCACACAAATTATATTCACCTTCTCATTTATTCCATTTTCATGAAATAACAAATTGATAAAGAATTTCACCTGCAACATTATAAAAACCTCCTGTAAAATGTACTATGAAAATGTATAGTATGTAAAAAATTAGAAAGGCCTTAATATTTTCATTTATTTAGTTTTCCTTTTGAAATTTTGTTTTTAAAAAGTGTAAACGTATCACATTCTTTGTAGGCAATATAACGTCTCGTTTATGACTTGGAGATCCACTTGTGTTTCTTATCGGTGAAAAAATTTACCAATTGATGGAATAGACGTTTTTCTCATTTGATGCTAAATATAAGTTTGTTAAGTCTTAGAGTTATGTTTGCTGTTAAGTCTTAGCGATATAAAAAATGTGTGATGACCTACTGTTGCATTTAATACAAATGTCTATATTGTTTGTACACCTTCTTTCCTTTTTAAACCCTGTCATACTTTCTGGCAATTTACGGTTATCGTCACACCAAATTGAACTTCAATGGCAGAGGATGGTCGTAAGAATTTTAGTTAACCTACCGTTTATCAGACAGATTTCTTTACAATTTTCGGGATTATTCATGCCCGCCTTCTTATGCAATAAAAAAAAAAGTTTTAATGTAAACGAGTCCGATAAAGAGTAATCGCACGATGGAAAAACTTTCACAAGGGATTATTTTGTAATATATAATCATTCTCATGATGTAAAACCACAATGTTATTTTATGGTGGAGGCTGTGGAAAAGTGGTCATACGACTTCAAACCGATTAAGCACACAAATTCTTTTCATGAAGGTGCCTTCGCAAACCTCCATCTCGTCCCTGTTCAGTATGTATATGTACATATTTTCTGGGTATAATTTATAAGTATATGTGTATAATATGAAATGTGATTTGTCTTTGTGGTTAGCCTGTTTTTTAGTGATAAGCTGTATCATATTTATGATACATAAGCAATTTTCTTTATTATTTGTTATAAGTTTGTGATAGTTTGTTATTTATGCATATATAATAATTTGACTAAAATACGTACGCGTTTGAGTTGGTCTTTGAATGATTCAGATTGTACAATTGGCCCGGGAATGCAATTTAAAAAAAAAGGCTATTACAGTTTTTCCCAAACCGTTTTAGTTTTCGAGAAAAAAAGAAATATTTGATTTATAATTATTGAATTAAACGCATTATTAAAGTATCATTTTGCAGGCATATTTATGTATAAATACCACGACACTCGGAAAAAAATTGAATATGAAGAAACTTTATTTAAAAAATATAATTAATAATCATACAATGGAATAAAATTTGGCTAAATATCGATTTTTTGATTACAACCAAATCGTCATCAGTTTAATTTATTCATATAACACATAATATGTAATCAAACATTACTAATTTTGTGTAGCAGCTTGAATTTTGGAATTTCCGACCACAATATTAAATATTTCGTGATGATTATCATATAATCCAAAATTTTTTCTAATGAACTCCTTTCCAAGTCTAATGATTTTAAAACGTTCGAAGCTGATTAAATTAAAAATACGTTAAATTATTGGCAATATTTTATTCGCTCAATCAAAATTACAAGTTCAATGTTACAAATTATAAGTATAAAAACTAAACCAAGCGCGTAGCAAAAAATACCTTTTAACAGGTATTAAAAGGAGAGGTTGTCTTTTTACAGATTATATGTGGATTTAATAATGGATATTCAATATTTTTTGGAAAAGAAATGAAAGTTTTTGGAAAAGAAAATACCACACGTTTCTACAAAAGTAAGATATATTCATTTGAATATAAATGATTAACCAATTGAAAAATAAAATTGTACGCTATAGAATTTTGACTTAATAAATATAAAGAATATAATTAGAGGTTAGTGTACTCTAGGCACTCGATTCCACGGACAGATGGTTTTGTTAACGTTTTAACAATACTTGTGACATATATTCCATTCTTTTTAGTAGACAAAATATCAACTGCTAACTGACCACAAGTTTGTAAATTATGTCCCAAGCTAATTGTCTTGTGTTTACATTCTGAAAAATCCTCGCATAGAATTTTTGTAATTATCTGTTGATTATTAGAAAACATTTTATTACCATCGAGTATTAATTGAGACAGGAAATTTAAATACATAAAAATTTCGGACTCAATTGAATGAATTTCATTAAATGAAACATTTAATATTTTTAAATCATTAATGTCCAATAATTTGTTTAATTGAAAATCATTTAATTCATTAAAAGATAAATCTAAATTTTGCAAACTAGAAAGCCCTGCGAAACTTCCAAAGTGAAATAGTTTTAAATTATTTTTTGATAATTTTAACGTTTCAAGATTATTTAAATCAAGGAATATTCCAATTGGTAAAACTTTAATCTGATTATTTGATAAATCTAAATTATTTAGTACTGATAAACCAGAAAAGCTTCTGCTTTCCAATGTACTTAAATTATTATTTGTCAGAAGCAATGTATTCAAGTTATGTAATTTAGTGAAAGATCCATTTCGTAAGTTTTGAATGTTATTATTTGATAAATCTAAATTATGTAAGCTATCTGAATTTTGAGAAAAGCTTTCACTTTCAAATGCACATAAATTATTACCAGCCAATATTAAACTTTCTAAAATATTTAATCCATAGAATACTCCATTTGGAAGAAATTTTATTTCATTATTAGATAAATTCAACATTTTTAAATGTGATAAATCAGAAAAACTACCACGTTCGAAAGTACTTAGTTTATTATTAGCTAGAGTTAATCTATATAAATGATTTAAACCAGTAAATGCGCCATTTGGTATTTGTTGAATAATATTGTTTGACAAATCTAAGTGTAGTAATTCATGTAAACCAGTAATATTTAAATGATTTATTTCAGATAAATCATTAAATGATAAATCTAAACTTTTTAATCTATTTGCATTATTAATAAATAACGATGTTAATTTGTGATTTGATAAATCCAAATTTTCTAAGCTACGTGCATTATCAATAGATATCGATGTTAGCTGGTTTTTGTATAAATCTAAGCTTTGTAAGCTATTGGCATTTTTAATCAATATAGATTTTAAATTGTTATTTTCTGAATCTAAATTTTGTAAGCTATTCATATCATTAATAAATATTGATGTTAAGTTGTTATTTGATAAATCTAAACTTTGTAAGCTGTCCGTATTTTGAGAAAAGCTTACACTTTCAAATATTACTAATTGATTATCTGATAATATTAAAATTCTTAAAGAGTTTAATCCATGGAACAATTCACTTGGTAGTACTTTTATTTGATTATTAGATAAATTTAATATATTTAAAAGTGATAAATCAGAAAAGCTTCCTCTTTCAAAAGAACTTAATTGATTATTGCTGAGATTTAATGTATTTAAATGATATAAACCAGTGAATCCTCCATTTGGTATTTGTTGAATATTATTGTTTGACATATCTAAGTGAAGTAATTTATGTAAACCATATATATGTAAATTATTTATGTTGGAAAAATCATTAAAAGATAAATTTAAACTTTTTAATCTACTTGCATCATTAATTAATACCGATTTTAATTTTTGATTTGATAAATCTAAATGTTCTATGCTTTCTGTTTTATTAATATGTATCGATGTTAATTTTTGATTCGATAAATCTAAACCCCGTAAGCTATTTGCATTTTGAATGAATATCGATGTTAAATTGTTATTTATTAAATTTAAATTTTTTAAGTTATTCATATCATTAATATATATTGATGTTAAGTTGTTATTTGATAAATCTATACTTTCTAAGTAATATGTTTTTTGAAAAAAGCTTTTACTTTTAAATATACATAATTTATTATTTGATAGTATCAATGTTTTTAAATAATTTAATCCAAGGAACACTCCACTTGGTAGTACTTTTATTTGATTCTTGGATAAATTTAACATTCTTAAATATGATAAATCTGAAAAGCTTCCGCTTTCGAAAGTACTTAATTTATTATTGGTTAAATTTAACGTATTTAAATGATATAAACCAGTGAACTTTGGTAGTTGATGCATATTACTATTTGACAAATCTAAATCTACTAATTCATTTAAACCAGTAATATTTAAATGATTTCTTTCGGAAAAATCATTAAATGATAAATCTAAACTTCCTAATCTATTTGCATTATTAATTACAACTGATGTTAATTTGTGATTTGACAAATCTAAATGTTCTAACCTTCCTGTTTTATCAATGTATATCGTTGAAGCTTGTGAAAAATCTAAGTTCCATAAGCTATTTGCATTTTGAATAAATACCGATGTTAAGTTATTATTTGCTACATATAAATATTTTAAGCTATTCGTATTATTAATAAATATCGATGATATGTTGTTGTTTGATAAATCTAAAATATACAAATTATTCACATTATCAATAAAAATTGTTGTTAATTTATTAAATGTTAAATTTAAACGTTCCAACTTATTATTATCAGTAATTGATATATTATTTAAATTATTGTACGATAAATCAATATTTTTAGCATAAATTTTTAATAAATCAATAAAAATAATTTGATTATTTTTTAAGTTTAAATAACATAAATTGCTTAAATTTTCAAATACATTATTTGTTAATGAAATATTATTATTACTTAAATCTAAATATCTTAAACTCTTTAATGAATGAAATGCGTTCGGTTCCAAGGTTGATATTCGGTTGTTATTCAACAAAATGTAATACAAATTATAATTGTCTATAACTTCAAATGTAAAAGATTTTATAGTTTCCAAGTCACCATTTGATGAATCAAAATACACCAATTGACCATAATAGTGTTTAAAAGTTTTTGATGACAATTCCGTGGTGGCTTCCTTAACAATTTTTATGTAATTTGATCTTGAAGATGAAATAGTTTCATATGTTGCATGCTCTATGTAATAATTATTTCTAAAATAGTCATCATTAATTGGTTCACAACATGTATAAATTTGTATTAAAGTAGAAATCTGCAGAATTATAAAAGCAACTTTATCACTCTTTATCTGCAACAAGAAAATGCAAAAATAATTTGTTTTTCTAGAAAATAAAAAAACATGTAAGTTATTAATTTATTGAATAAATAACGAGATTGTATTTAATCCTGAAAGGAATATATTGACAAAATTATATAAAGGAATTACACTAAATTTACAAACAAAAACATACCTGAAAGGAATAAATTAAATTACAACGTTATTTAATAGAATGTCCACTAATAAACGTTTATGATTCTAACACAATATAAATTATAAAAATCTTTAGTTCAGGTATGTCAATTGAAACAAAAGTAAACAATTATATCACTATGGAAGTGATAATAATTTACACCTTCCCCCCCGAAGTCATTTTTTGCGAAGTAAAAGGTGACAGCTTACTGCTATGAAAATAATTTGATTCACTTCTTTTCTTGCCACAATCAACTTCATAAAACGAAGATGAAATCCGGCTTAATATTTTAAAAGGCCCAAGGCGAACTTTGTCCATTTTATTGCGATTTAATTTGTTCCCATTCTCTACGTACACAAGATCTCCAATTTCAAATTGAAAAGTTGTTCGATTTTTGTCAACTCTTTTTTTATTTTCCATAAAACTTCTGGATGAATTAATGAAAGCTTGCTGGCGGTCTTCAGCTAAATCACTAGGTGGTTCATATATTGGCGAAATGTTTGATTTCTTGCCTAGGAGCAGATATTGTGGCTCATAGTTAGTAGAGCTATGAATCGTTGAGTTATAATTTTCAACACATTCAGCAGCAATCGTAGGCCATGCTCGTTTATCTCCATCAATAATTTTACACCTAATTCTATTAACTAGAGTTTGATTTAAACGTTCGTTGAGACCATTTGAACTTGCACAATCTATGCTTGTAAAAACAAGTTGGATACCTCTTCTATTTAGGTAATTTTTGAGTTCTACGGAATTTAGTCCAGTATATTGATCGGCAAGAATTAACTTTATTTTATTATTTTTAGCGATCGGATGTATAAGATTTATAAAATCTTTTGCGCATTGGCTTTTTGTAGTAGAAATCCAAGCATACCTGCTAAAATGATCCACTAGTATGTGCATAAATTTCTTTATAGACTTATTTCCGGCAAAACCACCCACTGTATCTATGGACAATATTTCATAGGGTTCT
Organism: Chrysoperla carnea; assembly: GCF_905475395.1. Taxonomy (NCBI): domain Eukaryota; kingdom Metazoa; phylum Arthropoda; class Insecta; order Neuroptera; family Chrysopidae; genus Chrysoperla; species Chrysoperla carnea. The sequence continues at coordinate 17,676,609 of NC_058339.1, forward strand.
GTTGCAGGTCCAATTCTTGACAATTTTCCAATCAATCTTCCTCGGCGAGTTTTACTTTGCCTACATGTCACACAGCCTTTACAAAAGTCAATGATAAGTTTATCTAAATTTTTGAAATAGTAGTGTTGTCGTATTTTGTTTCTCATTTGTGCAACACCAATGTGACCATAGTGATTGTGCAACTTGTTAATTATTTCAAGGCCTAACTTTTCCGATACAAAAATCCGCTTTCTTCCTTTTAACATCTTAAATATAATATCGTGTCTACGCTCAGTTCCCTTTGCAGTTGTAAGTTCTCTTTGATTTTCATATTGATCCCTCTTTATTTCAGACAATTCTATTAAATTGACCACTTGAATGACATCTTCATTTTCGAAATATTCTAAAACTGGTTGCCGTGATAGTAAATCAGCGATAATATTTTCTTTTCCTTTTTTATATATTATCTGGAAATTAAATTGTGACAAGTAGTGGACCAGATCGCCAAGAATCTCATCAGTTCGTGACTTTGTTCTTAAATTTTCCAATGGTTTATGGTCACTACAAACGAAAAACTTTCGTCCAATAAGATAGTATTTCCAGTATTTAATGGCTTCTTTTATCGCCTTGCATTCTAAATGAATCGTTTCCATTTTCTTTTCTCTTTCTGACAGTTTTCTAGAAAAATAAGCTACAGGGTGTAATAGACCATCTGACTGTGGTTGCCTCAAAGTCGCTCCAAGTCCTTTTTGACTAGCGTCTGTGTCAATGTAAACATCTTTTTCGACATCATAAATTGATAAAATTGGACGGGAACACAGATATTCTTTGATCATGGAGAAGCTGCGTTCACATTCTTCCGTCCAAATAAATTCAGTATTTTTTTTCAGCAATCTGTGAAGGGGCTCAAATTTTTGAGCACTATGATCGATATATTTTATAAAGTAATTTATTGTTCCTAGAACACTTCGAACCCCAGATTTATCTGTAGGTCTTTTCAAATTTTTTATTGCCTTTAAATTTTCTTGTGCTGGTGATATTTTATTTTCTTCAATGTAATGGCCAAGATACTTAACCGATTGGGCTGCAAATTTACACTTTTCGAGCTTTAATTTAAATCCTTCTTCTCCTATTACTTCAAGAAATCTTGAGATATGTTGCATGTGATCTTTCCAATTGCGTGAGAAAATAAGACAGTCATCCATGTAGTTGACGCAAAACTCATCTAGGTTATTTCGTCTTATAATATTTGAAAGTATGCGTTGAAAGATTGCAGGAGCATTTTTCAATCCAAAAGGTAATACTTTGAACATAAATTTCCCGTACTTTGTAACGAAAGAAGTTTTCTCACGGTCCTTTTCTTTTAACCTAATACACCAAAAAGCGGAGTTTATATCAACAACAGTAAAGTATTTACATTTCGAAACTTTTTCCGTTATATCATTTATTGTTGGAAATGGGTAGCACTCTGGGATAGTTATTTTATTTAAGTTTCTAAAATCGATGCAAAGCCTTGATTTTCTTCCATCTTCTTTTTTATATGCGAGTGTTACCGGTGATGCGAACGGTGAATCAGATTCCTCTATTAGATCGGATGCTAGTAACTTCTGTACTTGATCTTTGATTTCACGTTCATCTGGTATAGAACATTTATAAGGGCGGACCGTAACATATTCATCTCTCATTAACTTTATTTCGGCCTCTCTAGACTTTACTTTACCGACATCAAATTTATTTTTGGCAAAAATTTTCTTGTGATTTTCAATAATATTTAAAAGTTCTACTTTTTTTTCATATCCATCTATGTGATCTAATTTAGGTTTGAACTGATTTTCATTAGTTTCTTCTTGATGGTAAATTCTAATATTTTCAGTGTTTTTCTCTTCTTTTTCATTTTCATTGATTTTACCTTCTTTATTAAAATTTTTAACATCTTTATTATCTTCTTTCTTTACATCTCTATTATCTTCTCTCTTTACATCTCTATTATCTTCTTTATTGACATCTTTATTATCTTCTTTCTTTACATCTATATTATCTTCTTTATTTTCATTTGTAATTATTTTGTTAGAAATTTCACAAGATTTCTTCTGATTTTGATTACTTCTTATTTGGAGCATCTCATCATTTTTAGGTTTTTGGTATATGTTTAAATTCTCGTCTTGAATTAGTTTAAATTTTTTAATAGCATCTAAACCTAGTAACAGGTCATAAGAAAATTCTGAATTTTTAACTACAAAAGTATTCAAATTGTTTGTAATATTTCCAATTTTAAGCTTTATGTTTGCCCGGGCCGAACTAAAATTGAAACCATTAATTGTCTTGAATGCAGTGTTATGCTTTAACAAACTTGTTTTTAATACATCTACAACTCTTTGATTAATTAGACTCACGTTAGATCCTGAGTCATACACTGCTTTTATTTTCATTTTATCATCAATAATTACGTTTACATGAATTAATGGAATCAAATTATCCGGGCTCTCTAGTTTAAAGAATTTTGGTCAATTTCCATTTTCATCATTTCAGCCTCATTTTCTGAATCAGATTTCGTTTCAATTAAATTAGATTCTTTTTTCTGAGCGTACAGTATTTTATTTCGGCATTCGTTAGAGGGATGAAATCGATTTTTCCAACCAAGAGCTTCACACATGTAGCATGGTTTTTTCAAGGGTATATCAATTTGTTTCTTTTTAGTCGATTCTCCTAATTTTGTTTTTTCATGCCGATTATCATATGGTTTATTTTCTTTCGAACGTTTATTATATTGACCATCTAGCTTTCGGAGTTCATTGTATAATTTTTTTATAGTGTTAATGTCTTCGCGATCTAGCTCATCTTGAACTTGAGATGGTAAACCCATTACAATCAAGTTTATTCTGGAACTCATAGTACTATCACTTTCTACTTCTAAACATAAATTTTCTTTTGTTAAAGCGTAATCGATCAATGAGCCGCCTAAGTATTTATAGGTATATGCTTTTCTGACAGCTGTCCAACCTTTGTCAATAAAAATGGAAAAAAATGAATTTCGCCATTCAGACCAATTAGTTAGACCAAATTTTTTCAAATTTCCTTCATACCAGTGTTTGGCCGATCCAGCGACAAAAAATCGTAAAGCTTCAATCATCTGGGTACCACTTTTTATTTTATTTCGGTCACATTCACTTTCAAATTTAGAAAACCACTCAGAAGGGTTTTGTGTTTTGTCATATTTATCAAGAACAAACTTCTTTTCTATATTTTGCAATTTTATCTCATCTTTGTCATTTAATTTTAATTCTAATTCCTTGATTCTTTTAATTAAAAAATTTTCTTCTTGGAGTTTTTCACTCACATCAAAAAAAACTACAGATTCCTGTAACGGATAGTTTTTGTAGCTAAGGTTTCCATCTTCATCAAAATATTCTTTTTTCAAATCCTCATCTAATTTAATGCCAATTTTTCGGAAACCATTAATCGGTTTAATAGCAGCAATTGCACTTTTAATGGTGGTTTTTGATGATAATACCTTATGTTCATATAAATTTTTATGTTCATCTGGTAAGCTAAACCATAACCGCTTATCTTCGGATAGTCCAGCTAATTCAAAATATTCATCGCTTCTTCTTATTAAGTGGACAAACAATTTTTCCATCTTAAATGATTGTAATTTAATTTGTAAGTTATTAATTTATTGAATAAATAACGAGATTGTATTTAATCCTGAAAGGAATATATTGACAAAATTATATAAAGGAATTACACTAAATTTACAAACAAAAACATACCTGAAAGGAATAAATTAAATTACAACGTTATTTAATAGAATGTCCACTAATAAACGTTTATGATTCTAACACAATATAAATTATAAAAATCTTTAGTTCAGGTATGTCAATTGAAACAAAAGTAAACAATTATATCACTATGGAAGTGATAATAATTTACAAACATTTGCAAAAAAAAATTTGTATTCAATGTTAAAAAGGTGTGTTTTAAGAGCAGAGATAAAAATATTGCATATTATGCTTGTTTTCCGCTAAACAAAAGCAAAACAGAATCTCTAGTTGAAAAATAACAAAACTGCCACTTTTTACAAACTTTTTTAAGACTGGCAATGTAACAACCATTACAGTTTCAGTTGTGTTTTTCAACAAAAACTCAACTGTCCGTTTAGTGGAAAAACGGCATTATATTGTAATCATTCCGTCATGTTCACGAAAATAAGATAATTATATTATTACAGCAGCACACGTATCTACATTTGGGAAAAGAAATTTTAAGCATCTGATGGTTGGCTTGGTAAGGTGTAGCTACGAACAAGTTTAAACTTTTCGTCCCGATATATTAGACTTAATATTCAACTTTTCTTAGATATTGGATCCAGGATGTAATGGAAAATTTTTTTGAATCCCATCGAGAATTAACGTTTAGTCCGAGTATACGACAAAAAATAAAAATTTTTAAATTCTATCCGAATCAACCATGGCGAAAATTGTTCGTTTTGCTACGTATTTTAACCACCCTTGCGATCACAAATGTTTAAGTGTTTTTAACGGCAAAAAAATGGTAGTAAATTTAAATCATTTGCCCGATCGTGTAGTTACAGGTAGGCATTTAGTATCTATTAGATAACAAACAACAAGAAAACTGATATTTAATTCTTCCTCAGACGTACAACAAATTAAGGATAATCTATAAAAAAAATTGAATAATTTTGATAATATTTAACCCGTATGGGAGTGAATAGGCACCTTTTGCATTTTTAATTTAATAAAAAAGAAGTATATTTTACGCGTTTTAAACAGCTCTGGTTTCCCGAGAGCTTTTAGCATTTTATTAACCATATTTTTTTAATGGTTTGACCTCGTCAACCCATTCACAATATTATATATATAATTTTTCTAAGTTTCTAAGTCGAGTACTATATTTTTTCGAGTTACTTTTAAACATGAATATTTACGAACTTTTAATTTTTTTTTTAATATTTCATACTAAAGACTTTACACTATTGTGAAACTCAATTTTCACTATTGTGAAAATTGTCAAAAAATTATGATTTTTTGACAATTGCACTACTTGAAAAAATATAAAGTACTCGACTTGGAACCTTAGAAGAATTCCGAGCGACCTTTCAATATTAAAATTTCGACTTGAAATTTTCAAGAACTTCATAATTTCCTCAAAAAGAGAAAAAAAATTTAAAACAAACAAAAATCCGGTTTTCGACGTGATCTCTACTATACTATTTAATGATCCAGATTCTTCAAAAATTAATAAAAACATAATTCGATGAATTAAACATCTCAAGTCTGGATTTTATATCTCAAAAAGTCGTAGAATTATGTTAAACGTGGAACTATCGTTTACAAAAAATGTTAAAATTGCAAATATAAATACCTTCATTTTTGTCGATTCGAATTTTCAAATTAATTTACACAGGATAATTGAATAAGTAACTTTTTATTTTTTCCAATACATATTTTAATAATGTTTTCCAGCACAAGTCATTTTTAAAAGTGCAAGTAAAATTTTTTTTTAAATTTATTTTGTATTTAATCATCAGAAATATGTAAAAGGATATTCTAATAACGGATGAAATGATGGATATAAGTTTGAAAGGAAATATTAATCATGTTTGAGTGTTTATCTCTCTCATTAAATGTTATCATAATCACTTTCATTAAATGTTATCACTTTTTATCCGAGTGCCCCAGAAGGAGGTTATGTATGTATAAATAATAATGGTTAGTCGATATGAATGCCTTTGTCTTCCATAAAGAACTTTTGATTGAAACTTTTTTTAATAGTATTAATAGTTGAGATTCATTTGAATTTGGTGTATTTATTATAACATGCATAAAAATTCATTTCAATTGTTAGAAAACATGCGCAAAGTCTTCAACTGTACGTCAGCAATTTATTTATATAAATATAAATAATGACCAAGATGGTAGAAATCGTCACGTAAGCATGTGAAAAATGATGCGCGTCATATGGATGGAGACCACTATATGCTCAACTTCTAGACACTAACCAAATTCATTGTCATTCTATTTTCTGTCAAACGAACAACAATTTATGAGTGTAAGTTATTTAATAAATTATTATAATTATGTAGTTAGTATCTTATTTTAGGTGAGCAATCAAAAACAAATTATATGTTTATTACAGATTTAGAAAAGCAAGTTAATAAAATTGTATAAAATTTTATATTTGCTTTGTAAGTCTCGTAAGAAATTTTGTTGCTAACGTAGGTCCCACGGCCACAGTTTTTTCAAATTTTGGTCTGTATTTGTTATTGCAATAATATTGCCATGGTTGACTGCTGCCGCCCTTTTCTTGTTTTACGAAATTTTCCTATTTTTGCATTGAACAATTTACTGGAACGAATTCTCTAAACAATATTTCCAAACAGGTGTTTGCTTTTGACAACAACTTATATAAAGTGTTAAAGTGTTTCTCCATCCGTCATCAGTTACGAATTCAAGGTGAAGGTTTTACATGATCCTGGAGATAAGAAGTAAATTCAGGGTGTTTCAATGATTCCCTCTCTCGAGCTCATCATTTTTGTTAAGAAGGTTTAGATGTGATATCAGAGCTATGAAATTACTGATTAAAATCATCCAAATGTATATCCTATACACTGGTTAATATTTAAAATCTCTGATCGTATAGATTAACAGCTTATGCACATGCATACGAATTTGGTATGGACTAGATAAGCGACTGAAGTCTCATTTGGTATATCTACGTGCATTAAAATTCTATCAACCATAACTTTCATAATATGTCGATAGAAAAGAAAAATATTCTTTGTTTTTCAAACTTATCACAGCGTAAGAAAGCTAAAAAAAAAAAAAAAAACAAAACAACATAAATATAACTTTTGCGTTTATTTGAAATTGATAATTATTGACTAGGAATGTTTTTTTATAAACAGTTAAGGCGATGTTTACGAAACGTTATGAGTACAATAACATCCCAGCTCAGTGTGTATTTACTACATATTCACTATAATTTATATTATATGTGTATGCATATAATATGAAATGCGATTTGTCTTTGTGTAAACTATAATCTGTTTTTTAGTGATAAGCCGTATCATATTTATGATACATAAGCAATTTTCTTTATAGTTTGTTATAAGTCTGTGATGGTTAGTTATTTGTGTGAATCAGTGGTAACGGTTAGTTTCTATCCATCTATTTTCAAAATTTCTAAGGATTTTCTAAACAAATATAAAATATTTAAATTTCTAATAGACGAAACTCAAGACTAAAAATTAGTCGGAATTTGGAAGCTACCAAAAAAAAATCCATATTTTATTGCGAAAATTTCCCGTTTTGATAATCAATCAGAGACATGTCAAATATATATTGTCCTTTAGTTGGGTGCATATGATAAACACTTCCATATTAATTTATTTTGAGACCTTTTCCTTCCAATTTTAGTTGCATATGCTAATAATGGTGTGAAAAAAAAATTAAAATATGGCTTATAACATTTATTTATTAATACAATTGCAATTGCAAAGATGTGAGTAACGGCATACTAAATAATACATTTATTAAAAAACTAAAAAATCCGGTAACGCAGGAGCTGCGTCAACTAAGCGAATAATCACATTTCATTTAAAAAAGTATATGAAAGAAATTATAATTATCAAGATAATAGGTATTCTGGTTTTAAGTTGTAAGCCCCCAAGTAGCAAAGTTTTATTTGGAATGTTTCACTATTAAATTTATAGCTTCTTCAGACTAGACTATTAATAATTTTTAAAAAAATTTTAAAACCTTGCTATCAAAGTTTTGTTAATTAGTGCTTATTTCTTTGATCCTTAATAGATGTTATCCTGAGAATAGAAGATTTTGTGGTTGATAAAGATTGTGTATATTCAAGTTGCATCGCCCCAATAATTAAAAAAAGGTCTGAAGTCAAAATTGGGACTTGTTTTGATTGTCACGATTCTCATCCGACTTCTAAGGAAATTCATCAATCTATTACATTTCATAATCAATCTCGAAAACTAATGGAGAAAGAAAAAAACGCATAAATAGGATCAATTAAATAAATTTTCGTACGTACATAATCAAACATTTTTAAGGAATAGGAAATAAATATGGACAAGATCCCCTTTATTGTAGTTTTATAAAGTATAAACTTTTGTAAAGTACCAACTTTTTTTCTTTCTCTATCAGCTTTCGAGATCGATTATGAAATATAATGCATTGATAAATGACTTTAGAAGTCGGATAAGAATAGAGGCAATCAAAACAAGTCTCAATTTTGACTTCAGAACTTTTTTAGTTGCAAGGACGATGACACGTGAATATACACAATCCTTACCAACCGCAAAAACTTTTCAAGGAATTATGATATAAATAACAAAACTAGAGCTTAATCTGTTTTTGGCACTCGATACCAAGAATAGCAGGTTTTGTTAAAATTTTCTCCATACTTGTGACTCTTATTCCATATTGTTTAGTAAATAAAATATCAGTTGCTAGCTGAATACAACTCTGTAAATTATGACCTAAGCTAATTGTCTTGTGATTACAATGCGAAAAATCCTTACAGATAATTTTTGTAATTATTTGTTGTCCATGGGAATACATTTTATTCCCGTCAAGAATTAATTGATGTAGGGAATTTAAATAAATAAAAATCTCAGATTCAATGGACACAATTTCATTAAACGAAACATTTAACATTTCCAATTCATTTATATCCATCAATTTATTTAATTGGAAGTCAACTAATTTATTAAATGATAAATCTAAATTTTTTAAATTAAACAAACCTGCGAAACTACCAAATTCAAATAAAGATAAATTATTTTTTGATAATATTAATGTTTCAAGGTTATTCAAACCAATAAACATTCCGATTGGTAGAGCATTTATCTGATTATTTGACAAATCTAGATGCAGTAAATTATATAAAGTTGAAATATTTATATGAATTATGTCAGATAAATCATTAAATGATAAATCTAAACTTCGTAAGTTATTTGCATTATTAATAAATACCGATGTTAATTTGTGATTTGATAAATCTAAATGTTCTAAACTTTCTGTATTATCAATATGTATTGATGTTAATTTGTGATTGGATAAATCTAAGCTTCGTAAGCCATTTGCATTTTGAATAGATATCGATGTTAAATTGTTGTTTACTGAATTTAAATTTTGTAAATTATTCATATCATTAATAAATATTGAAGTCAAGTTGTTATTTGATAAATCTAAACTATGTAATCTATCTGTATTTTGAGAAAAGCTTTCACTTTCAAAAGTACGTAATTTGTTATTTGATAATATTAATGTTTCTATAGAATTTAATCCATGAAACACTCCATTTGGAAGCACTTCAATTTGATTATTCGATAAATTTAACATATTTAAAAATGATAAATCAGAAAAGCATCCGTGTTGGAAAGCACTTAATTTATTATTGCTTAGAATTAATGTATTTAAATGATATAAACCAGTGAATACGGTATTTGGTATTTGTTTAATATTATTGTTTGACAAATCTAAGTGTAGTAAATCATGTAAACCAGTAATATTTACATGAATTATGTCAGATAAATCATTAAATGATAAATCTAAGCTTCGTAAGCTATTTGCATTATTAATAAATACCGATTTTAACTTGTGATTTGATAAATCCAAATGCTCTAGCCTTTCTGTGTTATCAATATGTATTGATGTTAATTTATGATTTGATAAATCTAAGCTTCGTAAGCTATTTGAATTTTGAATAGATATTGATGTTAGATAATTGTTATTGACTGAATTTAAATATTGTAAGCTATTCATATTATTAATAAATATTGACGTTAAGTTGTTATTTGATAAATCTAAACTATGTAAGCTATCTGTATTTTGAGAAAAGCTTTCACTTTCAAAAGTACGTAATTTGTTATTTGATAATATTAATGTTTCTATAGAATTTAATCCATGAAACACTCCATTTGGAAGCACTTCAATTTGATTATTCGATAAATTTAACATATTTAAAAATGATAAATCAGAAAAGCATCCGTGTTGGAAAGCACTTAATTTATTATTGCTTAGAATTAATGTATTTAAATGATATAAACCAGTGAATACGGTATTTGGTATTTGTTTAATATTATTGTTTGACAAATCTAAGTGTAGTAAATCATGTAAACCAGTAATATTTACATGAATTATGTCAGATAAATCATTAAATGATAAATCTAAGCTTCGTAAGCTATTTGCATTATTAATAAATACCGATTTTAACTTGTGATTTGATAAATCCAAATGCTCTAGCCTTTCTGTGTTATCAATATGTATTGATGTTAATTTATGATTTGATAAATCTAAGCTTCGTAAGCTATTTGAATTTTGAATAGATATTGATGTTAGATAATTGTTATTGACTGAATTTAAATATTGTAAGCTATTCATATTATTAATAAATATTGACGTTAAGTTGTTATTTGATAAATCTAAACTATGTAAGCTATCTGTATTTTGAGAAAAGCTTTCACTTTCAAAAGTACGTAATTTGTTATTTGATAATATTAATGTTTCTATAGAATTTAATCCATGAAACACTCCATTTGGAAGCACTTCAATTTGATTATTCGATAAATTTAACATATTTAAAAATGATAAATCAGAAAAGCATCCGTGTTGGAAAGCACTTAATTTATTATTGCTTAGAATTAATGTATTTAAATGATATAAACCAGTGAATAAGATATTTGGTATTAGTTTAATATTATTGTTTGACAAATCTAAGTGTAGTAAATCATGTAAACCAGTAATATTTAAATGATTAATTTCAGAAAAATTGTTAAATGATAAATCTAAACTTCGTAAGTTATTTGCATTATTAATAAAAATCGATTTTAATTTATGATTTGATAAATCTAAATGTTCTAATCTTTCGGTATTATCAATATGAATCGAGATTAATTTGTGAATAGAGAAATCTAAGTTTCGTAAGCTATTTGCATTTTGGATAAATACCGAGGTTAAGTTATTATTTTGTAAATATAAATTTTCTAAATTATTTGTATTATCAATGTATATCGATGTAAGCTTGTGATTGGACAAATCTAAGGTCCATAAGTAATTGGCATTTTGAATAAATATCGAAGTTAAGTTATTATTTGCTACATTTAAATAATGTAAGCTATTCGTATTATTAATAAATATCGATTTTATGTTGTTGTTTGATATATCTAAATTATACAAACTATCCAAATTATCAATAAAAATTGTTGTTAATTTATTAAATGTTAAATTTAAATATTTCAACTCAACATTATCAGTAATTGATATATTACTTAAATTATTGTACGATAAATCAATTTCTTCAACATAAATTTCTGATAAATTAATAAAAATAATTTGATTATTTTTTAAGTTTAAATAACATAAATTGCTTAAATTTTCAAATACATTATTTGTTAATGAAATATTATTGGTACTTAAATCTAAATATCTTAATCTATTTAATGAATGAAATGCGTTCGGTTCCAAGGTTGATATTCGGTTGTTATTCAACAAAATATAAAACAGATAATAATTATCTATATCTTTAAATGTGAAAGATTTTATAGTTTTCAAGTTACCATTCGATGAATCAAAATATGACAGTTGACCATAATAGTGTTTAAAAATTGTGGGCGATAATTCCGTTGTGGCATCGTTAATAATTTTTATATTTTGTGACGTTGAAGAAGAAATTCTTTCATATGTTATATCTTCTACATAATAGTGATTTTTATAATCGTCTTTATTTAGAACGTTACAACATGTATAAAGTTGTGTTAAAGTAGAAATTTGTAGAATTATTAAAACAAATATATTAATCTCTATCTGCAACAAAAAATGCAAAAACAAAAATTTTTTGAGGATTGTAGTAAACATTTTTCTTTCGTAAAAAGAAAAAACATTTTGCAAAAAACAAATCGAAATAAAATTAATTTAAATTTATTTTTTTTTTCAAATTCATAAAACTATTTAATAGATTGTTGAAAAAAAATATCACTGAATGTTATTTTCGGATCGTACAAAACATCATTTGGCTCAGTGTGATCTCCACTACACTTTCCGATGATATTACTACTAGGCTAAGACGATTTTTTGCATAAACGCAAGTCGTCCCAAAGTCGTGGAATTTTGTTCAATTTCTTTATGGTGACTACTCATCATTAATATTTGAATTATCGTTGACAATAAAATATTAAAATTGCAAATATAGTTACCTTCATTTTTGTCGATTCGAATTTACAATTTTCTGACACAGAATAATTTATTAACTAATTTTCTTTTTTCAAATGTATTTGTTAATAATGTTTCCGCGCACAAGTCATTTTTAAAAGTGTAAGTAAATTTTTTTATTTATTTATTTTGTATTTAAGCATCAGAAATATCTATTAGGATATTCTAATAACGGATGAAATAATGGATATAAGTTTGAGAGGAAATAGTAATCATGTCTGGGAGTATATCACTTTCAGACCCGTGCACAGGAGTTATCCAAAAGAGGGGTTCAAACGTTTGTTCGCCGTGTTTTCTCATCAAGTCAATAAAAAACTTTTTAGAGAAAGAGAACATTTAATTAGACCAAAATGTGACATTCATTTACTATTTTTAAATAAGTTAATTCTCTGAGCTAAAGAAAAAACTTTCCCAAAGCTCTGTCAGCATCGACCTCTACACCACGACGAATATTGAGCGAGAACTAAACCGATCTAAGATTTTGAGACGATACAAGGTTGAAAAGGAGCGTTCATTCGCCGCTTTTGTCACAGGCAAAACTGAAAAACGCTCATCATTTGGTAGGCATTCGAAAACGCATCTTTGTTGCAAATATCGAGTGCTCCGAGTAAATTTTTGCACCCAAAAATTGAGACAAGCAAAACTTGATAAAATATTGCGATGATTATAATCAGTCTGAGCATTCGAGCGTTGAGTCTGTTATGACGCGAATCTTGGTTTCGCAATTAGCATTCCTCGTAGATATCACTCATGGCTTTGAATATTTTCCTGAACTTTTATCCAACGTTTCCTCTTCTTTCACTTTGCCAAGACCAAGGTTTTTGGTTAGAAGTATACTCAACTCGAAAACAAAGTCAAAGAATGTACCTAGCTCAAAATATGCGTGGACATCTGATTCTTTAGTGGAAATGCGTCTCATAAATTGGTAAATTTACAGGACTACATTGTTAATTCAAAATTTATGTGGACAGATTCCCAATGGGAGGGGTTTTAACCCCCAAAATCCTTCCTGTGTGCACGGACCTGATCACTTTCATTAAATATTATCACTATCACTCTCATTAAATATTTTAATTTTTTATCCGAGTGCCCCAGAAGGAAGTTATGTATCTATAAATGCAGATTTATCGACATAAAATTCTTTAGCAAGCTATGCATCGATTCTTTATGCTAAAACCGGAAATTTCACTAAATGTAGCCAGCAGCTGTCGATGAGAAATAAGCCTTACGCCTAAAAGAACTTTTGACGGAAACTTTTTTCATAGTATTAATAGTTAGGACTTCATTGACTTTATTCGATAATATATAGAAGAACTCGTTTATTTATTATATTTGCGTACCTCCAAAATTGAATTCTCTAAAGATGCAAGTATTCTACTGCACGTCATCAATCTATTTATATAAATAGAAATTATTTGCCCATGTATGACTAATTATCCCTAGAAAACGATTTGGCCCATTTTTTTATTTGGGATATGTTGTTATTTGTCTGGACAAGGTTTGTGACAAAGCAATTTTTTGGAAATTCTATCTGGGTACAAATTTTGGGTACATAAGAAAAACTTTTTTAAATAATGCGGATTAAACAAAATGAATAACGCGAATTGTAGGCAAGCAATTAACTTTGAATTTAAGTTGAGAGGAATAAAAAAATTATTTATTATTTACCGAAAAGTAATTTTTTATAAAATTATGAAGAACTAAGTTTTATATTCTGTTTATAATTTAATCTATTTAAAATTTAAAAGTTTATTAAAAATTCATAAACAAGAAATTGATAACACAAGTGTAGAGGGGTGCAACCCCAATAATGAAGCAACGATATTCAAATAAACAAGCTGTCTATATATTATATAGCTATACTAAAATATTTTTATAACAGAAAAAGCACAGATCGTGAGAAATGATAAGTATCCACATACTTTTTAAACAATATTGAAAGCGTATAAAAAGAAAATACTCGTCTCTGCATTAAGAACCTGTCTGATTCACACATTGTAGTTATTATTCATTTGTCGCCTTATTAACTCAGTTGGTTAGGGCGTAACCAATTCCGTCCTCGGTATGCTTAGGGTAGCGGGTTCGATTCCTGCCGTTGCAACAAAATTAATTTAATTAATAGTAGTGATGGACTGGTGTAGTGCATGGTATATGCATGAAGGAGGTGCACTCAACCTCTGAAATGGAGGAGCTGATAAATGAAATTATCAGTAGAACGGTGGTCAAACACACATATGGTATCACAATGGGCTCTGTAGCCTAAGTGTGTTCTTCGTGGACAGCCAATCTAACCTAACCTATTATTAATTTAACATTGAAAAACATTGAAAGCACTAATCTTTTAGGTTTCTATCATGAAAAATGAAAAAAGGAACCATTATAGGATCACCCTTGTCGACCTGTCTGTTCAACTATCAAAGTCTATTTCCTACAAATCTGAGAATTTGAGATTTGGCACTCATATAGAGTTTTTTTGGTGGCCCAACCACGGACGCACGCTTAATATAAATAATCGATGTTTTGAATTTGAAGAATACCGTCGGGGAGAAGTTAGAAAGTTAATAATAATGATTCCGTATATAATATTCCTTATCGTGTGTTCGGTGTTCCTTATGGTGTCAGGCAATTCTAATTCTAATCATGATACAATTACCATTAAAAATGGCAGTCGATTGACCTGTGTTTTTAACAAGTTTTTTAATTTTAACAATGGTATGGTATTCCAACAATTGACTGAGTCAATTGTTGAAATACCATGTAAAGACTGTGTTGATGACGAAATCGTTTGTTTTTTGACGTTGTGTTATTAAAGAAAGATATCCACTTTTAGATACATACACACCGGATATTCCCATATAATACATACTTTAAAATTTGCGCCCTCGTGGGTAAACAGCGTTGATTACAAAAAAGTGTTTCAAACAGAAGTTGTTTATTTTTTTATAAGGAACATTTTTTACATTTAAACTTTTGTTCTATTTCTAACGGCTTACAATATGAGTCCTACGGACCGAAGACCCAATTGACCTATGTTGCTTATTTACCAACTCGATCTCACTTTTTATGTCCTAAAAACGCTTTGAAAACTTCAGCTTGATATCTGTTTGAGCTATCGTGTCGACAGGCAGACAGACAAAAAAAAAATGGACTAATTAGAATATTTTATGAACACCTATACCAAAATTTTATTCGTACCGTAAATATTTTTAGGCGTTACAAACTGGTGACTAAACTTAGTATACCTTGATATATTTTTTATACATGGTATAAAAAAATGTAAACATAAACTATAGTCACTAAGTTTTAGTGTATAGACAATTGAAATAGTTAATCGAACATGTGGGATAGACACCATAACTTAACTTCCCAATCATTCTTTCACAATGCGAAAATGTATCCCCTCAACCTAGTCTGATGTTGTTGATGATGATGACTAAAATGAATTATTCATGTGGAATAATATTGCCTGGTGGCGTGTTTATCATATATCTTCAATAGAAGGGCCAATTAAACTAAATCATTTAAACACATCTATATATTTATATCACTTTACCATCATCCATCGTCAAAAAAAAAAAAAATTGCATTTTCATCAATTATATATTTATTTATTTTATTCAAACAAATCTTTAAGAATAACAAAAAATAAAATATGGATTTTTTATTTTGTTACCTAACCTTTCTCTGCAAAAATGTGGGGTGAATTTTATTTACTTTAGATTAAATGTATCATTGTTTTAAACTAGCGAAATAAAATGAGGTATAACACCTTAGATACCAGATAATTTTTCGTAGCCGATGGCTACTTTAAGTTCAGCCCATATTTTTCTTACGTATTTTTACAAGCTGAAGTCAATATACATTATTTATTTCCCGCCCACTTTGCTGGGCAATTTCTCCTTTAAAAATGAAGTCTTTCACGTCATTGTCCTCACTTATCCTCCCTTTTGTTCACAATTTTATAGATTTTAATTTTTTTAACTTTTTTGAAAGTGAAGTTTTGCCCATGATACTCGCGCTGACATTGTAACTTTCTTTAGGTCCAATCATTAAATTAACCCGATTTGTATACTTTTTGGATCAAAATTACCCCTTCCACCGAGTTTCATCACATTCCAAAACAAATTTTTTTTTGCGTTTTTCTCGATTTTTCCAAAGGGGTACTCCTTAAAAAAATTGCAAACAATCGAAAAATTTTTTATATCTCCAATTTCGATAAAACTTAGTATATAAGGTAATTTTTACCAAAAAAGAACAAAAATCGGGCGCATTTGATGACTGGTCTAATATTTTTTGAGATAAGCCCTAAAATTGCTTCAAATAGTACAGTTTTTCTCGATTTTTTCAAAGGGATACCCCTAAAAAAAATTGCAAAAGTTTTTATATTCAATTTCGATAAAACTCAGTATAAAAGGTAATTTTGACCCCAAAAAGTACAAAAATCCTTACAAATCTTTTCTTTTTAATTAGCTGACATTTAATGGAAATTATTTATAAATTTTACTTAAATTTTTTGATATTTCTCAGAACGTCTCCTACTGTTTTGACTAGCTGTTATATATTATAAGAATGTTGTCAAAAAATTTCATTGCATAAAACATTTTTTCAACCGATAAATTTAGCCAAGAAAAAAATACTGATGTTGCAATCTCTCTTTTTCATCCAGCGATTAGACATTTTTCATCGTTTTTCTTGCATTAGATCACCATGTTTCTTGAAGTGTTTTAAGTATTAACACTCGGTATATAATATGCTCTTGTGTTTAATTATGTTATTATTGATTAAGAGAACAAAATAATAATAATAATAATAACTAACAACATTAGTTACTTCCGATATAATTCGTGATTAACATTCATTTATAAGCTATTAAAATTTATATAGTGTTGACAGATGTGAATATATAGAAATGTAATGTAAATACCTAAAACCTATAAAAAAATTATGTTAGTACACGGAGAAAGAGTTATCATGCTATTCACCTGTGATTCTTAACAAACGGGAGAGTTGACAATATCGCAAGAAAAAAGCAAAATCGATTTATCTGTTTAGGAGCTACGATACCACAGACGGGCTGACAGACAGACACACATTCATAGCGTTCAAAATTAGAACGTTATTATAACGTCGTTTTTACACCACGCATATAAGTAATATATATCACGGTATTTAAATTAAGTTTAGTCCCAAGTTTGTACAACTTAAAATTAATGATGCCACGAAAAAAAATTTTGTATATGTGTTCATAAAATCACCTTATGAGTCCATTTCCGGTTGTCCGGATTTCTCAAAAAGGAAGATTATCCAAGATTACTCAAAAATGAAGTGAGATATCAAGCTGAAATTTTTAAAGCGTGCTCTGGACGTAAAAAGTAAGGCTAATTTCGTAAATGAACAACATATGTCAATTGGGTCTTGGGTAGACTCATCCTTTAAACCGTTAGAGATAGAGCAAAAATGTAAAAATTAATATTTATAAAAAATAAACCACTTTTGTTTGAAACATTTTATCGTAAACGTTATTGTTTATCCGTGAAGGCGCAAATTAGGATAAAACTTTGGTGTACAATTTCTCCAAAACTATAAAAGATAGAGAATTGAAAATTTGCAGTTAGCTTCAACTAGAGGTCTTGTTTTCAACTTGAGGGCAATAAATGGTGGCCGAAAGGTCGTCATTGTTGTTATGGCTTTTAAACTCTTCTCATTTATAAAAATATAATGAAGCACTGATTTTCAACACTTTCCATACAAGGTATTCCAACAATTCACTCAGCCAAATGTTTTGTTTTCACTTGTTTCTTGTCTGCGATTGTTTAAGTCAATGTGCAACGAGTCCTTACATGTAACACTAAATGTATAACCAAAAAAACTCTTCGTGTATTACGTCAATATTAACTGTAAATAAGTTTATAAATATTTATATATCAGCATTTAATAATAATTATTAATTATTAATATTATTTATTAATTGGGGTATTATAGTTTATGTTGAAAATATTATATAATGTTTTAAATTATTTGGTTGGTACCACATGATCGCTTATCAGAAATTTGTTATTTAATTTATTGCTTTAAAATACACTTATATATTATATTAATACTAATTATTATTCAAATTTGTGTATTTAGCACAACAATACATTTTAAGTTTTGGTAAAGTAGGAGCAATATTTATTCAAGGTTTTCATAAGAAGCTATAGTAGAAAATGCATGGTAGGTACCATAACGTGGTATCACCACTACCTCATGCTATAGAAATACAGAAAAGAATGTGAAATCATATTTCATGATATATATTTTATTTAATAACAATAATTTTAATTTGAAAAAGTTTTAGAGTAAGTCAAGATAGCGCAACCGAAAGAATAATTTTTGGGCATTCTTTTTAAAGTACAATTTATTCATTTTTTCTTTTTTCCTTAGTTTTGAATCTAATCTTAAATGCATCGAAATTGCCTACCGTTTCAACAAGCCTAAGGTGGTCCTTTATTAATCAACTTTATTGATAATACATAGTTATATTGAAAAAGCATTAGATATTTATTGCTAGCATTATACCCGCCGGAGGGGGCGTTACAGCCTTCTCATTTATCTCCCATCCATAACAATCGAAATACTTTTTATTATGAAGCCAAACTATTTAGTTTTGGCTTTTAAAATAGGAAATTTCAGGCATGTAACTGCCAGTATTTTTATAAATTACAGCCTAATTTTTATTCTGATGTACGAGCTATATTATTGTAAAATTTCATTCAAATCCATTTAGTTTAAAATAAAGCTAAGCTTCAAAGGCATGCAAATGTTACGCACTTTTTCTTTTTTATTCTTCATTGTGACACTTTAAAGTATGCAAAAAAGGATTAATGGTGCCGCCAATTATTTTTGTCGTTGAAGTAATAAAACGCTTACTTCAATTCGTGCAGTTTGAACTTTACGAATCTTTGTTGTTACTTTTTAGGATCTAAATTGGCTATTAAAGCAGCCCGGAGAACTATGTCCAATCTGATGTAAAAACATGATGTTCCTCATCAAATTCTACAACTTTTGTTAAACGTATTTTTTTAATAGTTTACTACTAAACGAGATATCAGCCATAATAGATTAAAATGGTTCACCCTGTATATGTTTTGGCATAGAAATATATTGTTAAAATCTTTTCTAACTATATATCTTTGATTTTTCAACGGTTTTCATGCAGTAGCTTAATAATGGCTAAAAGCCCGTTACGATTTTATTTGAATTGAAACTTTTAAAATTTAATATATCGACTAAAATGTATTATAACTTTACAGTTAAATATAATAATAATTTTTGTAAGTATATATATATCAACTATACGTATATATTATTATGTATGTCATATATTATACAGGGTGTTCTATTATTGAATGAAGAACTTTGACTCATGAAAAAGCTGAGAAAAAAAGAAGGAAATGCCCTTAACCAAATTTGGATCTGAGGCTTAATTTACGAGATAATTATCCTACTCTTATTAAAATCAACAATTAATTAAAAATACACTCCCCAAAATCAAATTCATCCAATAAAACACTACTTAAACATGTGTTTTATCATAGTGGAAGGCAATGCAAAATTATTATAAAAAAACTCTATTTGGCTATTTATATTAATATAAAAACTAGCCCATAAAAACCAAGTATTATTACACTCACTACCTTTCTTTGTAAATTCAGTTCTGTACTCAACCTATCGTGCGAATATCACATACCTCAAGCATCTATTTGATTAAAACGGACCATAGTGTTAAACAAGCACTTGAAGTACAGCTAAGAACACTCTGCATTAAATAACTTTTCAAACGAAACAAAAAAGATCAAAATCGGTTGATCCGTTTAGGTGATACGATGTCACAGATAGACAGACAATCACACACATACATAGCGGCCAAACTTATAACATCCTTGTTTTTGGTTCGGGGGTAAAAATGTTTCGAACAAAATTATACTCCATGAAAAAAAGGTACCCATTTAACGTTTATTATTTAGCAAAATTAGTCTATTTAGTCTTAAATTAAAAGGGTAATTGAAAACACTTTTAAAAGCACAAGCTGTTATTGTAATTTTGTGGAAGTCATTTGTACACGACCATTCGTAAAAGCTTGTCTGAATCTTCCAACTTAATTTTTATACTCCTACAAAATAATTTTCTAATTTTTAGTACAATAAAAACTAGTTTTTTTTAAACACTGACGTTCAAAATCTTATATATTTATAAAATGAAATGTTAAGAAATATATTTATAAACAGCTTGTATAAGTAAGTAAACGTTTAAAAACGATTGAAGTAAATTTGGTAATAATATATATACCATTATAAATGTTATAAAATTTATGATCGGAAATGAATTGTTTTTATTGAAACGAATGGATGCTTTTAATGTTAAATAATATGTAGGAATAACATTATTATTATTATCATTTATTCAGATATATTGTTCCAAAGTAAAAATTATTAATATTGAAAATAGATATGGTTATTTAAATATCCTATATCGACTGAAACCAGTTTATTACTTTTTTAAAACCAAAAAATTAATCGCTTGAATTTTGGAACAGTAACTCGACTTGCCATGATGACCTAACTGGTCATCGAAACAGTTTACGTAACAGTTTAACGTATGGTCACATAACAGTTTGAGAGGTAACACTAACATTCATTATTATTCTGTTAGACCCTATATCTTTATTTGGGTGAACAATCAAAAACTGATTCTATTTATAATACAGATTTAGAAAAGTAAGTAAATAAAATTGTTTTTAAGTATACATTTAACGTATTTTCATTCGTTATTCTACAGGTTTCATTAGGAAGTTCGTTTCGAACGGGAGTCCCCCGAGCGCACTTTTTTAAACTTTAAAGGGGGCATTTGTGGTGTATAAAAACACAGAGCTTAAAATAAATTATAGTTTAAAAAACAAAAAAACACGATAATAATTTTGATTTTAATGTAAAATTCAAAGCGGGGGTTGGTCTGTACATTCATTCTTTAAATTTGCTAATGGGACAGATGCCATTCACCCCTCGCTTTGAATTTGTCATTACAATTCTTATTTTTCTGTCATTTGGACTTGGTTTCTGTGTTATGGGCTTGGCTTTTAATAGTTTATTTAATTTCTTTTTTCAATTAATGTTAACCTATATAAATTTTAAATTACAAACACAAATTATTTGTATAAAGTAGAATTAAAATTTCTAAATTATAAAATATTTTATTTAGGAAATAATTTATTTTTGATTTCAGTGTATTTAAAATAGAATACATTTTCTATGCAATTTAAGAAAAGAGATAATGTAACTGTGTATAAAGTATTGTGTAAATATGGACACAGTTCATACAAAATAACTAAAATGTAATTGCTTTAATAATAATATGATATGAAAAGTTTGTTCAGTAACGACAACTTAAATAATAGTAAATATGGTAGCGTATTTCTTTATTGAACAAATTTTGCTCCCAAAAGTTATACACACCTCTTCTGATTGCGCAAACTCGCATTACACGCGTTGAGGTCCAAAGCCCATTTTTATGGATTTGATTTGATAAGGCTATACGGAATCTTCTTCTGTGTTGTCTGTCTGTGAGTCTGTCTGTCTGTGTGTGTCTGTATCTGTCTGTCTGTGGCATCGTAGCGCCGGAATGGATGAACCAATTTTTATTTTTTTGGTTTTGTTTGAAAAGAAATTTAATGGAGAGGATTTTTATATATGTTGCAAATGCGAGATTAGGGTTTCGTAGCCGAAAAATTTGTCGGGGTTTTTTTAAAATTTTGTAAATTTCACTTGTTACCATCAAATATGCTTTCCAATTCAAAATCACACAATTAGGTATAATACTGTGATATTGTTTATCATGTTGTGTATACTGAAACTAATATATTTAGTGAAATTGTCTTCCTACCAAAAATTTGCAATAATACTATTATAATAGCACACTGTTCCACAAATGCATAATATGTAGCTATTTCATGTACATTTGCATTTGCAATGAATAAATTATAACTCTTATAACTATTTAGAAAGGTATTAGTCGGATAAAGGAATACATTGAATAGCCATTCTTGAGGAGTCCTCAATCACAGCTCTGATTTTGATGATTTTTTTTTTCAAAAAAATTCTTTTTGTATATTATTTTAAATCAAAAAATTTACGAGGAGGGTAATAATCTGAAGGAGGAATAGGCAATGTCTCGACTGATATATCGATGTGCAGCCTAAATCGCTAATGATAAAAGTTTGAAATTTTGAGAGGTTATTGATTTGAAACAGTTGGTGTCATTTCAGAAAGGGTTTTTCGAAATTCATCCCTTAAAAAGGTGAAATAGGGGATGAAAGTTTGTATGAAAATATATAAACCCATTTCATTTCTGAACCGTCATTTTTAAACCGTCACTCTTTTAGGGGATGAATTTCGAAAAATCTTTTTTTAAATGACCTACAGTATAAAATCAATAACATATCGAAATTTCAAACTTCTATCATTAGCGATTTAGGCTGCGCATCGGTATATCAGTCGAGACATTGCCTATATTCCCCTTCCAGATTATTCTAATTTTAAATATATACAAAAAGAATCATTTTGAAAAAAAAATCATTATAATCGGAGCTGTTATTAACGACTCCCGAGTAAAAACATTCATTGATGCGACTACATGTATGTAAGTAAATATGTATATATTATTATTATAGTAATTGTGTATTTCATACATAATAAAATATTGTACAATTATAGAGACTTACAAATTAAAGTAAGTTAGGATATCCCGCGACGTTCAGAAAATATGAATAAAATATGAATATTCAATATACAGTGTGTCGCATTTAAGATGAAGACACCCTTATATTTTCGTTATTTACAGAAATATCGATTTGAAATATTACGTTCATACTAGATGATGGGTCACATTTTATAAGATACTTAACCGCAATCAGAACTAAAAACTCACCGTGCAACAAATTGGCAAATAGGGCCGATTTATATAGATGGTTAGATATATCGAAAAAAACTACTAGGAAAAGTTGCTTGGAATATGTTTTTATACCTATATACCGATTTTCATGAAAACAATTCCCATTTTTTATTTTATT
Organism: Chrysoperla carnea; assembly: GCF_905475395.1. NCBI lineage: Eukaryota > Metazoa > Arthropoda > Insecta > Neuroptera > Chrysopidae > Chrysoperla > Chrysoperla carnea. The sequence goes on from NC_058339.1 coordinate 17,699,943, forward strand.
ATTTGAACCATATTCATAATTATTATAAGTTTATTGAAATATTTGATTCCATAACAATATTAAATTATCAATATATCCCGTTTTTACATTTGATAGCACAATATTCATAGTTATGCAAGTCTTTTATTTTTTTTTGTTATAAGCCTGCCATGGAAATTATAAACAGGATTAATTATGATTTAAAAGTGTTATGGAATAAAATATTATTGAAAAAAGATCTACAGTTCCTCGTCTTTTTTGTAAGTCTTTGTAGGCTCGGATGATGGTATTTGAAAAAAAATTTATGATACAGAATGCTAAGTTTTGTTATCGTTGTAAAATAAGTATAAAATTCGTCTACTTAATCACGTTATACACCAACGTTAACATACAGTTATTTGTCTACAAATTATAAATCATATATTAAAAGAATATTAAAATATTAATTTGAGACCCTTTGACCGACGATAATTTCTATTGAATAATTTATAATTTTATTTCAAGAGAAAAAAAAGGCAATATACTACAAAGATAATACAAATACATCTACGCAAAATTACACTACAAGTTTTTTTTTATTGATTTCGAAAAATTAAATATTTATTAGATATAATTATAATTTATTCTAGTCACGAAAAGTTTAATTAATAACCAATCATTTTTCAAAATTAAATTGCACAATTCAATTTAATTTAACAAAAGAAATTTTATTTATAGTTTTGTTGTTAATAATATCGTGGTTATGAATATGGCCGCAAAAGTAGAAAAAAAACCTTGTATTGAAGCATTTTCAAATTTTTTTATTTAATCCTGGTTAGAAATGGTTTCCACTTAATCTTTCAGACCTATTTACTTTCTACCGGGACATATAACTCCTGTGCTCAGTTTCAAAAAGTATACAATATCCCTGTAGTCGTACGATCTACAAACAATACTACATTTATTTGGAAGTAAGTAAATTTTTCATTCCCTACGTTCAAAGTATTTCCAATTCATATTTCATCCAAATCCTATTGTCCGCTTAGTCATCGTAACAATGCAGACATGCATTTTTACAATATTGAATGCAGATATTATAATCATTTCTAAAATAACTTGCTTTTAGAAAAAAAAGTAACTGCTGTTACTCAAGCACCAGGAGTATAAGGGAACAGATCCAAAGAAAATTTATTTACAATAATTTAATCATTATGTAGAATCGAGAATTACAGAAGAAAATTCTTGAATTTGTCATTATCATTATGGAATCTGTGTAGACTAGTGTATTAGAGGCTCTAGAGCTCTGCAAACATAGTAAATAATGCTCTTCTTTACTACAGAGGAAAAAATTTACATTATATAAATTATATTCTATCATTTTAAATATTTATTCTCAATACTTATCTATTATTATTATGATTATTGATCATTTATCTTACTTCATGGAGTAATACTATAATAGTAGTATACCTATACCAGTTTTGTTGTTGTTCGACATATAACCAAGAGAAATGATAGAACAACCACCATAGATGCTTTATAAGTATATGTAAGAAGTATTAGTTATGTACAAATAATATTATATATATATATCTCATTGATGTTAGATATTATACACCCTCTTAACAAACATTGGCATCGATGTATGAAATATATTATATACTTTTAATATCAAATTCATCTTATTGTACATATTTGTATGTATGTATGCATGTGATAAGTATCACTCTACAAACTTTAGTCGTGATAGTCGTCTGTTGGTTAATAATTTGCTATGTTGATTTTTTGCGATGCTATAATTTCGTTTACAGCAGAACATTTCAGCTATATATATATATATATATATATATATATATATATATATATATATATATATATATATATATATATATAACTTCACTACAGGTATAATACCCACGTATGTAGTAATTATAGTATATATCCATGGTAATACCATACAAAATATAAGTGATTATTATCATTCAGTATGTCAACAAGTCTAACAAGCCACACATTATGACGTCACGTCCGCTTTAAAATTTGAATTTCTGTCAATGAATTTGTACTTTTTTAATTAACTTTAAGTAATTAAAAAGATATTAATTACTAAAATAATGGTTTAGTTGAAATGTCCAGACAATAAAGTTACGGAAAAAAGTATTTAAATTTCATGAATGTTTCCTATTGGGATGATATTTCATATGTTCTAAGACGAGCTAAAAAGGTGTGATCTCCATCATTCAATAACTAAAATGGAATTGGGCTTGACGAATAAGAGACAATCGCAGGACATAATGCTCCATCGTGTGGACGCCAGGTACATCTACAAAAGCTAAAAACAAAAACTCATGGGCTTTATTGGGGAAGATGACTCTTATTACATTACATATACATTCAGGTCACACATACATAACTAATATTCCCATATAATACATACTATACAATTTGCGCCTAATTTACAAAAAAATGTTTCAATCAAAATTTGTATATTTTTTCATAAGGATAAATTGACTAATGTTGCTCATTAAGCGAGCTCGACCTCATTTTTTACGTTCTGAGTACGCTGTAAAAATTTCAGCTTGATATCGCTTTTCGTTTTTGAGTTATCGTATTGACAGACTAACGGACGGCCAACCGAAAATGGAATAATTCGATTTTATGAACACCTGTACCAAAATTTTGTTGGTAGCATCAATATTTTTACTCGTTACAAACTTGGGACTAAACTTAGTATACCTTGTATATTACATATATACATGGTATAAAAATATATAGGTCTATTATTAGACTGTTATATTTATTTATAGTATGTGTAACTACTTCTGGTGTAAAATATGAATATCTTTGTCAAAATAACTTGATCCTGGTTTGTTAGGTATATGTATTGAAAGTAACCGTTTTAGAATAACGATAAGTACATTGAACATAGCATTGCGTCTATCGTAAGCATAAGATGAGCATTGTAGTAATATGTAGTAGTATAGCCGAAGTTTAACAGTTATATTCGGTGTATGTATGTATGTTAAGTGGTTGGTGTGAATTTATAAATGTTAAAATTCAATTGATATTCGAGCATTATCAAATCAAATGCTTCGTTATTATTCAAAGCCACGATCGAGTCGCTTTAACAGTATAACACCATCAAGTGAACGAACATCTAAAAATATTAGTGAGCATGGAAGAGAGAAACACATATAACATTTTCCCGTCTATTATTATTGTACACGTATATATGAATACATACCATACACTACCGTTATTCATTTCATCTTTTTTTTTTTTGTAGTAGTAAAATGTGTACTCGTATAAAGTCTTGCTTGACTATACCTACTATCGAATTCGATATTCAATATTATAATACATTGCCTTTCGTATATATATAAAAATATGTATGTATGTATGGCCTCTTTCGCGTCTGCCAATAAATTTTAACGCGATACATTGCTTACAACATGTAAATAATATTCTGTCGGGTCCGTATGCAAGAATCAAGAATCACAATGGGGAGCCCAAATAAATATGTTTGGTACAAGTGAAATTTACAGAATTTAAAACCCCCTCGACAAATGTGATTTATTCCTTGTAAACTGATTATTGGAATCTTTGCTTTAAAATGTTCTCAATCGAGGCGGTTCGACCGTTTAGGGGCTACGATGCCACTGAGAAACACACAGACGCACAGATAAACACTTTAAACTTACATTTATTACATTACACTCCTTCTTAAATCAATATCAAAGTGATGGTCAAGGACATCAGTGATTAAGATCGCATGGTTATAGGTTCATTTGATACTCGATAACACCTACTCAGCAGTTAATAGCTTAGAGAGAAAATATAATCAATTGAACTCCTTCAAGTATCCCAAGGAACATGATGTCGAGTTTCATAGCCAAGTGCAAAGGAAATAAAGGTCATGTCTCCTATTATTAACCTAGCAACCATTGGACGGTTAAGATTTTTTCCTAGAAACGTATATCAGCTCTTATACTAATCTTTTTTACCGGACTTTCAAGGAGTGGTTATGTATTTTATGTATAAAACGAAAATATGAGGGCATCTTCATCTTAAATGCGACACACTGAATGTCTTTAAACCAATCCCCTTTTAATTTTCTTTATTTTGATACTCTTCTCGATAGGTTTTGTTAATTTTTTATGTTAATTTATTACTATTTTGCTTCGAAAATCCGACATTTTGTTTTATTTCCTCAAAAAAAAAACACTTGAGATTTTGAGACAAATATAAAGAAACCTTAAATGTTGAAATCTATTGAGCCGTTTGGAAGATAATAAAGAAATTTACAATTTCTTCATTATTTACTTCGTATCTTCCAAACGGGATCATATCTTCCAAAAGTTTCTTTTTACGAATATCATTATTGTATAATATAAAATTTTAAAAACATTCAGAATATAATCTAAAGTGAAATCTCAGTGAACAAAATTTGAAACACTGAACCAATGTATTCACAATACAGTAGGAAATTTAGCTTAAAACTTTTTCTGTTTATAATCGAAAAACATTTTTTTATCATTTTGACAATACATTATTTTTTTGATTATTGTCGTCATTTGTATGAATGTTATTTTGCGGACAAAAAAATTAGAATTTATGGCTTGTCCTTTTTGTTAGGTCATAGGTAATGCTGTTCTATTTATATTTATATTCATAATTCTTTGTTATATGTACAAATTTAATTAAAGATTTTTTACAAAACTTTTAAATAATTTTCTTGAAAGTTATTATTCGCTTGCTAGGTATAAACAAACCTGAGCTTGATAAACGTATAAAAGAGAACTACTCGAGTCTTATAAAAATTTTGAAATAAATTTTAGCCCCTTCTAACGGAAAAGAACATGATTTGAGAGAAAAAATTGTTAAAGTAAAAGTAATGTAAGCACTGACTCTCAACACTTTCTATACAGAGTAAGTCAACAATTAACTCAGCCACTTTCTTTTTTCATGGATACAGTTTATTCAGCGATTTTTAAATCTGCTATCAAATTAAATTGATTAAAATCTTCTTGAATGTAAGGATAACTTTTTATATCATGTATATATGAAATATATCAAGGTATACTAAGTTTAGTCGTAAACGTAAAAAGTGAGGCTGAGTTCGCAAATGAGTAACACAGGCCTATTAGATCTTGGATTCGTAGGACACATTTTGTAAACAGTTAGAGATAGAACAAAAGTTAAAATGTAAAAAGTGTTCCTTATATAAAAACATATACCACAAATTTTTGTTTCAAACATTTTTTCGTAAATTATTTATATGGGAATATCAGTTGTGTACACCGTATTTCAACAATTAATTCAGCCAATTGTTTAGCTTCACTACTGTTCTGGGCTACGATTCGGTTGAGACCCGGTATTGTGGTCATGCATAACATGATTCATGAATAATTAATATACATTTTCGAGAAGGTGTATACAATACACCCACACAAACAATGTATTTGAAAATAAACAAATTAAGTAAAAAGCATTTACTTACAAAAATTACAAAAATAATAAGAAATCAATCAATCAGTACAAAATACAACGAATTCAATTTATAAATACATTAAAATAACCTATATTTTTTATTTCATACATTATTTACAATTTACCTGTAAATAATAAGCAAATTGAAATTGAAACTCTATTTTTTAAACATGTATTCTAAGCATTTATTTCTATACTTATAGACGAATCAAAACGTACAAAAGGAAGAATTTTTATGTACCTCAACCTATCGGGAGAGTTTTTTTTTTTAAATATTCAGGAAGGTCCATCAAAATTTACATCTAATTTCTTGCCCCTAGAAAGTTTGACCATTGCTATGGGCCAAATAAGCCCATTATTAGAATCCATTTATGAGGTGACTTTTGAAAAATTTAAAACCTTGAAAATATGCAACAAAATTGACTAGAAACGGATACACGTGGGTTTTCTGGGTTGCTGATTACTATTCCGAAGTCAGAATTCCGATATACTCCCCCTCTTCTTGGGGTAATTCACCCCGCTGGTCCAAAATTGCAATATTCTGTAAATATTCAACAAAATGGGCCGAAAAACATTCGGAGGTCTTCAGGATCACTGATCACGATTCCAAATTTAGAATGGAGATATACTTCCCCTTCCAGGTATTTTCTGTCAATCGCTGCCCGAACACAGAAATATTCTGTAAATATTCAACAAAATAGACCAAAAAAGTATTCTCGAGGCGAATTCGGAATCGTGATCAGTGACCCCAAAAACCCGTGAGTATACTTTTTTGATCCATTTTGTTGAATATTAACAGAATATTGCAATTTTGGACCAATGAGGTGAATTTCCCTAATAAGAGGAGGATTATATCAAAATTCTGATTTCGGAATAGTGATCAGAGACCCCGAAATCCCTCCGAATATACGTTTCTGGCCCATATTTGGAAGGTTTTAAAATTTTCAAAAATCACCTCATAAATGGATTCTAATGATTACCTCTAGGGTCCATAGCAAAAAACAAAACTTTCTAACGGCAAAAATTTCCTGATCATTAAAAAAAAAAAAGAAAAACTGGCTGGATAGGTTGAGGTACAAAAAAATTGGGGAAATTCTCTATGAAATGCTAAAATGACACGACTTTTAAGTGTAATACATACCAACTCGAATAAATCTACACATACAGGTAAAGAATAGAACCAAGAGTAGCGCAATTGAAAATAAAAAATACATAATGCTAAAACGTAGGTATTTTATTTTTTTACTTTTTCCTTACATTTGTTTGAATGGTAATTTCTTAATGCATTTTTATAATATTTTGTTTTCCCAATATAATTCCAGATGCTTTTACTTTTATTACAAATGATAAAGTAAGTGAATTCAATTCAATTTTTTATTTATGTAGTGCCTTTTTTTTATACTGTGAATTTATCGAAAAAAATTCTTTTGATTGATTAATGTAGTAAAAAAGGTAATTTTTGGTTCAGTTCTTCTGTCAATTGTTAAATAAATTATAAAGGCACCTTTTCATTGGACAATCTGACGTTTATTTTTGACGTTATGGTAAGCCCAATTGTTCATATAATAACGGCCTTTACCCATATGAAAACCAAATGAGAAAATCTGAAAAATCTAAAATAAAATGCTAGAAAACGGGAAAACAGTGCAGAGACTCCTTTTTAAATACTGTTTTTTTTTAGCATAAATTGATTTTGAAGATGCTTTTTAGTGTATCTCGATTGCAAAGTCTTACAGAAGGTGGTTACATAAAAATTCCAAGGTCTTTTCACTGATGTCGAGATTTAATTACTGAGCTTTCAACATTTAACGCCAATGAAAAAAAAATCAAAATAATATTGTTACCCAAAGGTAATCTAAATCAATCTAGATTCATCCAACTCCGTGCATGTAAAATATAGGTACTTATGGGATTAATCAGTGATTCGTTATTCCCGACTTTTCCTGCCTGCTGCACTGGGTACTATATATATCTAGTATAAAATATATACTATGCATTTTTTTTTAAATCGATAAAACTGTCAAGTATTGAAATAATTAAAAATTGAATTATGATTTATCAAATTTACAAATCCACGTATAGTCATGTGTATTTTTATTTAAGTCACGTTGAATGTTCTAAAAGTGCATTTCAAGTAATGTGTGTACTTGCAATTTTCAATCAATTTAATTCAAATATCAACGTTAAAATTATACAAGTCATTAATTTTCAAGTAAAAAACCGTTTCATAAGTTATAAATTATGTAACAGAAACTTCAAAGGCTAATCTACCTATATATCAAAAGAATAATTATAAAATAATAACGGCTGTTAGTAATTGTGCACTTCACTAGAAAACGGCTAAAGATATTATGAGCGTGAATCATCAAGTAATTTCAAATAAACAAATAAAAAAATATATATTTTCAATTTTCATAATGAATTGTATTAAACTTGACGATATAAGAAGAAAAGTAAAAGTAAAATTCTGCGATATCTGTCGTTATTTTCAAAATATTGAAAATTTTTTTTATTTTTCAACTTTCAATATTTTGAAAACCAAGGCAAATATTGAACAATTTTATTCTTATTTTTGCGTAGCATGGTACACGTAGGTACTTTGCCTGCATGATAACGTACAACTTTTTCATGAATATGATGGGGTTCTTATTTGCATTTTTATTGCCATTAGAATGGGAAAAACGACACATCAATGAAAGAGAGGCTTTCTAGACATTTCTTTCACAAGGTTTTTTGGTATATTTGATGGTTTCTGTACACTTAGTGATAATACACCTTGTTCTAAACCTGGGAAAAATAATTGAATTTATGTTACAATGCACCATTTAGGTACACAGACTTACAGATACGCTTGTAGTCTAGGAGTGCGTAGCATTCAACATGATGTTAACACCTGCTAAAAAAGTTGTGTGAGAGATAACGGTTGATATGTACCTTAATTTCCTTTGCAAAAGCTTAATTTCACTAAGTATAATTTATTATTTCTCAACGAAAGAGTTATTTATTTAATTATAAAGTCTTGAAATAAGTTTAATTAACCAAGTTCTTATAAAAATATTTCCAAAACTATTTAGTATATCATCTGGTAGTACTGTTTCGGAGAAGAAATCACGAAATTTCATTTCTAATTTTTTGAATGTCTCTTTCTCTGGGAGTTGATCTATGTAATGTGTTTTATGGTTGTTTTAAGCCAGAGCTAATATGTCTACTTAAAATTCATTACCTCCACATTACTTAGAGGAACTGGGCTGTACTCACCTCCACTTGTAATAAAAATTAACCATTAATATATGTTATCGAGTTCAAGCCTCTGAAATAAATGGAGGTAACATGGCAAAGGTAACAGAGCGGTAGTTTATTACTTTCTGCTCCATTTTCGAAAATTTACAACAACTAACTTCCGCGTATTGTTTTTTTTAAATTTGATGCCACAAGCTCTCGAGATAGAGCAGTAGTTATAAATGCACACTTCTAGATCAATTATTATTGGTTGTATTCACATATCCATCATTTTCGATATGTACGTAACTAACATACATATTGAATATCATATTCATACATAAAACGATCGTTTGGTTGTATTATTAGTTTTCTAACACAAAGTTCTTGTTTTCTATCTAAAAATCGAAATAAAACAAGTGAAATTTACAAAATTTAAAAAACCCCCGATAAATGCGATTTATTCCTTGTAAACCGATTTTTGGAAACTTAGCTATAAAATGTTCTCAATAAAGTCGGTTCGACTGTTTAGGGGTTACGATGCCACTGAGAAACACATAGACGCACAGATAAAAATTTTAAACTTATAACACTCCTTCTTAAATCAATATCAAAGTGATGGTCATGGACATCAAATGAGATGAAAAGTATACTTAGAAAGCTCATTTTTAAGGACAAACTTTTGGAAATATTTTAATTGATATTAAAATTGATTTGATATTAAAAATTGATTTGAAATTCAAATAAAATTATCATCAATTGTTTCTTGTACGGGACGCTCAACTCGGACTTGAAATATAGTTAAGATCACTCTACATGAAATTATCTGTTTCCTTACATCCTTTACAAAATTAAACGGAATAAAACAAAAAAAAGCTAAGATGCAACAGACAGAAAACACACAGGCAGGCACATAATAAGCAAGTTTGAAGAAAATAAATTTTACTGCAAATTTATTAATGAATACAATAATATAATAAACCAGAAAGTAATGGGTAAAGCCCTTAAAGATCAAAACCAACACGACTTGTTTTTCGATGCAGTTATATGCTGAATTGATTATGAAAGCGAAAAAATTAAATATTGGTTCAGATATGGATAATTAGGTCATATGACTACAGGATTTTATGATCTACACATGGGCATTAATTTGAAATTTTTGATATGTGAAATGAAATGATATTACTTTCGATTCATAACATTTTAATGAGATTTTCTGTTGTATAGTTTGTATGAGGATGAACAAAAAAATTACAATACGTGCGAAAAATATATCAGTAAGTATTTAATTTTTATATTTAAAAACACAATTATTTTGCTATTCATGATTTTCATACTTTTGGACATATATGTGTCAGAACGTAACTAAGTCCATGTTGATCGTGAAGTAAAAATCAGTTTATTCGACACAGAATTTAACAATTACAGATTTGAACATTCGTATATATAAAATTTACCTGTCTATATAACATTAAACATTGACGTTAGAGGTATGTAGACTGAGTGTCAAACGATTTTAAGTGTGCCAACATCTGAGGTAATTGCTTAGGTCCAACCATTATAGATTCGTAAGAAAAAATGTAAAGTGATTCTTGATAAGTATTTTTTTAAGTCAAAAAGCGAAAAAGTTCAGTGAAATCACGATGTAAAATATTTTGTGATATGAAAACTTGACATTCAATGTATGTGCTTTTCATGAATGTCCCTATGTTCCTAATGTGTATTTTTTTTTGTTAAATGTACTTTTTTAAATAAATATCCCTAACTGACCTAAGCAATTACCTTAGATGTTGGCACGTTTCTCACTGTACGGAAAGATAGGCGATGCTTAAGTCTATATAAAATTATAAATTCAATGCTGACTTACATTATATATTACTCAATACATTTAAAGAGGTTTATAGTTTTAACGTCAATTTCAAGCAATTAAGAGCAAGCAATTAAGTAATTCAGATCGTATTATAGAACAATATGCTATCAAAAATTTAATTTCGATTTGCTCCAAATTCCCAGATCAATTTTTGTATTATAAAAATGCGTATTTCGACTACCAGGTATTCATCATCAGTGTGAATTAGCAAAATGTAATTACTCCTATTGTGTATGTTACGTGTAGCTAATTTAGTGACAGTTTGCATTCATTAATGATGCATCTGTCACTTCTCGATATTTTCTTTCTGGTGATGCCTACAAAAAAAGAAACCAAAAGCAATATTTTTAGATACAGGTACGTTAAAGAAACAGAAAAAGTATAGGTCGTTTTAAATAAATTGAAAAAGAGATTCATTTTCTTTACAATAATAACTATAATAATATTTCACACCCGTGGTATGATTTACAGATGTAAAGTAGTGTAAATGGTCATGAGTCTAATGTCGATGTAATATTTTCTTTTTATGTGTAATAATATACAGGGTGTCTTGGTAACTATAGGCAGAAGAATACCATCAGAAAGGCCATTTTTTGGATCTAGCTTATGTTTCATTTACTTAATACAACTATCTTAATCGTTTGTAATTTCAAAAATTTCTCGATTAATTTTAGGTAATATTTATTTATTCACGAATTACAACATTCCTTTTTTCAGAGTTGACATATGCTTGAAACTCAAAAAATATGTTATCGATTAAAATGGTTCAAGCAAAAAATACTGAGTGTACAGGTGCACAATTTACGCAGACGTTGAACTTGACCTGGATTTTCAGGCTCAATGAAAGATCAGTTTGCTGCATAACTTTAGCAAGGGATTGATGAACAATTTAAATTAGAAGTTATCGATTTAAAAAGTAATACAGTTTAGGCAAAAAATGGACTGAAAAAATTGGAGATTTTGAAATTTATAACTTTGAGCGATAATATATATCTCCGTTGATTTTCTTCAACTTTGGCAATGCTTAAAATTTGCAATCTGAACAACAATAATCAAAAAATTAAAATAAAAACTTACGCTATATAACGATACGCCATCTTGCTAAAGGAAAATAACTTTTTAGTGGAAATTTGATGGAATTCTTCTGTCTGAATGTATCTAGGGCACTCTATAAACAAACATATATTCATGGTTGCTTCTTCGAGTCATTTATTTTTTGTTAAAAGAATAAAAATAATACATATTCAAATAATAATATAATGAACATCATATCTTGTTCAATAATAGTAGTGTACTTTCAGTCAGCAAATCTACAAAAGAATGTATAAGATAATATGATATAGCACTTACTTTTATCATAGAAAAATTGCAAAGTGGCACAAAATAATTGCCATAGGCAGTATTTCCATGATTGTGTTTTTTTATTTATTTTTTTTTTTTAAAGGAACACAATAAGGATATTCAAAAGACTTTCGAAAATAAGAGATATCGAGATATTAAGAGATATTACTACATTAAAAATAACAAGTGAAAACAAACAACTGACTGAGTTAATTGTTGAAATACCATGCATAGGCAGTGTTGATTTCTTTATCACATTACACATACAAACATGTGACACATACATAACTGATAAGTATAGTACATATTATAAAATTTCCGCCTTATTGGCTCCCTCACGGGTAAACAGTGATGTTTACGAAAGAATGTTTTATACAAAAGTTGTTTAACTTTTGATAATAACATGTTTTACATTTAAACTTTTGTTCTATCTCTAACGGTTTACAAGATGGGTCCTACGGACCCAAGACCCAATTGACCTATGTTGCTCATTTACGAACTTGGCCTCACTTTTTACGTGTACGCTGTAAAAATTTCAGCTCGATATCTTTTTTCGTTTTTGAGTTATCGTGCCCACAGACGGACGGACGGACGGACAACCGGAAATGGACTAATTAGGTGATTTTATGAACACCTATAACAAAATTTTTTTCCTAGTATCATTATTTTTAGGCGTTACAAACTTGGGACTAAACTTAATATACTATGTATATTTCATATTAACATGGTATAATAATTGTTAACGATCGTTTTATCTTCTTATTAAGACATTATCAAAACAATGACATTGTACCGAGTAACCTTAGTATTGAGTTTCTTCGTTTGGAAGCCAGGCAGCTCATAAGTTGAAATATATTTTTGTAACTTAACTCAAAACGCAAAACTATTTTGTTACAATGGAATATGTTGACAATGTTTTAAAGAATAAAGAGCTTCCATAAAAATTAAGTTTATATTCATCCATTGAAGTAGTGTTTAGATCAAAAGTCCCTATTTCCACCATCATGGATGTAAACGATCGAAAATGTCAAATTAATATTAAGTGAATTATAGACTATAAAAACAATTTTATAGCTTTGAAGCAGTTCCAACAAAACAAAGTTGTGTTTTTGATTTGTAAAAACGCCTGGATTTGGAAAAAAAAGAAATCTTGTATAAACCACAGGGTACTACCGAGAATATATTCTTTTATAAAAAAAGTATATTTAGTTTAAAAAAAAAGGCAAGATAAGAGATACTTATTAAATGACGTGCTGTGTATGTATAAAAGCCAAAAGGCTGCTGTTGTACATTACTCATACCGAGTGTTTCATGTGAACTACATGTTTGATCTGTAAATCAATTAACAATGATGGCAACGTTTCCCTTGAGTTTACATTAAGACGGCTTGATATTTGATTCCTTATTGAACTTCGAGAAGGATGAATTATGTCTTGACCATGAGAACGGTGGCGTTAACTAACGCTTGATGCGCATTAGGAAAGCAATCAAATATCTTTTTGGCAAATTAAAATTACATGACCAAAGACACAAAATCATATTAAAATTACAGCCACTCTAAAATTAATCGATCTAGTTAGGTTTCATTTTCAGAAAACGTCTTTTTATCCTTGTTTTCAGAAAAAACTGAAACATCAACTACAAAATATGACTCTTCTTGACATCTATTGGCGAGTACATACATTGCACGTAGTTTGCTTTGTAGGTATTGTATAGATTGAAGTCCGTGTGGTTTGGTCAGTTTTGGTTGATAATAGCTGATTTTAAGCAAAAATAATGCAAGTTGAATGAAAGTTCGACACTTTTTATACAGTTTTAACGTATCTATTATGTTTACAATTTTAACGGATGTGGTGTTCCGGATACCAGTTCTAGCTACCTTTTAGAGCATAGTGGTTATTTTTAAATGTATACACGATGTATAAAACATGTATTATATGCAAAATCTGTACGAGTATGTGAATAAATTAGCTTTGTTATTTTTAATTCCATGAGCTACAATTTTTTTTATATATTTTTATTTTATTTTATGAAAAGCATTATTGTTTGATACATTTACAATATGTTATATTAGTAATATTATATTATATTTTAATAAAATAAAATGGCCTAAATATATGTATTTGTTTATACGATCATTAAAATATTTTAATATATATGTTGGGTTTGTAGGTTGAAAAAAACTTTTTTAATTATATCCTGGTGACAAAACCTCAGGAATACCACCTTCCAAAACAATTTTTTCAGGACATGATTTTCAATATAATTTGTATACAATTTATGGGAGTTTAATAGCCTTTAACATTTAAAGAAAAATTTGTAACACAGGAGCTGCGCTAGCTAAGCGAATTTCCTAAGACATTGAAAATTGAATATTAGAGTTTTAGTTAACTTAAAATTTTTCTTTCAAAAATTAAGCGAATAGAGAAAAAACACAAGGGCATTTTTTTGTGCTTAAAACTGATAAAAAAAATACAAATATATATATATATATATTTTTTTTTTAACGATGGTCATTTTTGACATCTATTTGATGAAATTTTGTCTAAACCCCGTTATCAGTAAGCAATATCTCCATTTCCTTCGGCAATTCTCTAATTACGATTCATTTGGTTCGGATTCATGATTGATAACCAATTCGATAAGAAATTTTAGTCTACCTGATTTCAGTCAGTTTGAATTAGTCCGTACAAAATATCCTTAATTAAAATGAAAAGGTTGATTGACTTGTTAAAATCTTAACTTTTTGGCTCCAATTTTTTTCTACCGACGCACCGTTTTCTTTATAAAGTAACAAAAAAGAAGCGAAAGTTTTAGAACAACGCTTGGTTTTTTTCAGCTTTAGCCTAACCCGCTGTCTTACTCCTTGTGTCCCTTTAATATCGGGAGAAAATTTGTGAATCATATTCTATGTCCTTGAAGTTAGCGATACTTTAATTTTCAGCTGGCTAATAATTTTGTCGAAGTTGTAATGACATTTTACCTGGATCAACGCCACTATTTAGTAACTCAAATATGACAAACTGCATAAATATTTGATTGTTTTATCTATTATTCGGGCCTATTTGGTGGGATTTCTTATTTATGTTTTGTTAAAAGCCAATTTTTTTCAACCTACATAAAACATCGATGGAAGTCCGAATGATACTTTAGTCAACAAAGTAAAAATAACATAAAAGAAATTATTCTGGACAAAAAACATTGTCTGAAAGAAAATTCTACTTTGCACATTCTTTTGTTTTTCTTATATATTTTAATGTAATAATAGGTAAACTATGTTATCTGATGTATAGATTTCATCTATATCCGGCTAAAAGGAAACGTCTGTTTCCATTGCCCGTTGTTATATCTTATATCTTCGTTTTTTAGAAGAATAGAGGATCATAGTTACATGAACTAAAGAAAACTTCTTAATCTGTTTGAGTATTATGGTTAGTTACCGGTTCGGACCGGATGTATAAAGATGTGTACCTATATTTGTAGGTAAGTAGTCTGTTGAAGTATTATATACATATATATATGGTGGAATTATATGGAATAATCTATTTGTGATGTCGATGATACAGATATAGAAGAAAAGGTATTTTGCAGAATTATATCTTTTAATTTTTTTTGTTTTAAGTAACAGAATTGAAGAAAAATAATGTGCCAAACTTATCCAAAGGAAAAAAAAATTGTTGGAAAAATTAACAAAGTCGAAATATTAAAGAATTTCATTTCACCATACCTACAGAATACGTTTTTTATCAGTAGCACGTCGCCTTATTGGTATATAAATTAGTAGCTTAATTTTTCCCTATTTTATTCTACACTAAACTAAACTTTCTATAAGTCCAATCATTAAATTAAGCTGATGTTTATACTTTTTAGATCAAAATTACCCCATCCAACGAGTTTCATCAAATTACAAAACAAAATTTTTTTCCCGATTTTCTCAATTTTTTCAAAGGGGTACGTACACCTTAAAAAAGCAAAAAATCGAAAAATTTTTTTTATCTCCAATTTTGATAAAACTCAGTATATAAGGTAATTTTGACTCAAAAATACAAAAATCGGGTGCATTTGTTGACTGGTCTAATAGTTTTTGAGATACGGACTAAAATCGATCCAAATACTGCGATATCTCAGAAACTCTGCATTCAATCATTAAATAAACCTGATTTTTATACTTTTTGGATCAAAATTACCCCATAAACCGAGTTTCATCAAATTCCAAGACAAAATTTTTTTTTGCGTTTTTCTCGATTTTTTCAAAGGGGTACGTACCCCTTAAAAAAATCGTCAAAAACCGAAAAATTTTTGGTATCTCTAATTTCGATAAAACTCAGTATATAAGGTAATTTTGACCCAAAAAGTACAAAAATCGTGTGCATTTGTCGACTGGACAATTAGTTTTTGAGATATGGACTAAAATCGATCCAAATATTGCGATATCTCAAAACCTCTGCATCCAATCATTAAATTAACCTGATTTTTATACTTTTTGGACCAAAATTACCCCATCCACCGAGTTTCATCAAATTCCAGAACAAAATTTTTTTTTCCGATTTTCTCGATTTTTTCAAAGGGATACATACCCCTTAAAAAAATTGCAAAAAATCGAAAATTTTTGTGTGTCTTCAATTTCGATAAAACTTAGTATATAAGGTAATTTTGACCCAAAAAGTACAAAAATCGGGTGCATTTGATGATTGGTCAATTAGTCTAGTCATCAAATGCTAGCTAATCGAATAATTAACTTAGACTAATCGAATAATTTTTGAGAAACGGACTAAAATCGATCCAAATATTGCGATATCTCAGAAACTGTGCATCCAATCATTAAATTAACCTGATTTTTATACATTTTGGATCAAAATTATCCCATCCACTGAGTTTCATCAAATTCAAAAACAAAAATTTTTGATTTTTCAAAACTAATGCCTTTTTTTCTTATAACTAAACTGAATTTGGAATATACTCATTGAATCTATGAGCCAACACAATTATACATTGAACCCATTGTCGTCGTTTATATAAGCACGAATATGGCTTCTTTTTGAAGGCATAATTTGTATATGCAGTCTAGTTTTGGGAATATAAAGATTGTGAGGGATTCTTATCGGTTTCATTATACCTAAAATATTTATTTTTTAAACACTTTTATATGTCTTGATATTGATAAATGTGATACACTAAATGCCTTTTGTATAATATAAAACGCAAATTGATTTACAACCATCATATTATCGTATCGATATATTTCATAAATATAAATTTAATCAATATAACCAATTTAAAGAGTAAAAACAAAATAAAAAAATAAGTATAGGATATATTATAATATATACCAGAAATATAAAATATAATATCTTCATATATTTCAAAATATATCTTAGGAATATGTTTCATGAATTATTTATACCTTTTGCAGAAACAACTAATATTTATAACATCAATAATAATGCCTTCATTTGATCCTTTAGTAAAATTTGTTAACACTGTTAACGATACATGTACCAAGTGGCTCACAAAACATTCTTATCATTCAGTATTGGAAAGTTTATTAAATTAAAGTCAAAATAACGGGATAAAATTATAGTTAATTAATTGTTTGATTTACTATATTTACTAGATGCTAGCGGCATTAATTGGCATAGGTATCCTAATTTGAATATATACATATTTAGTTATTACTCATATCCTCATTTGAATATTCAAATTTCATTTCATCAAGGTATTCCGTCAAGTGTATATGAAAAACATAAACATTATTATAAGTATTTTTGTAAATCTAAATCACTACCAATCAGTATTGGTAGTGGTTGTAAAAGGCGCTCATTAATTTACATAAAATCGTTAAGTTAAAAACTTCGATTTTTTTGATAACACAGGCAAATTTAATCAGGTTTTATTAGAATTTTTTTTAAACCCACTAATTTTGGGTCTTTTTTTCAGCTTCGATGTCAGTTTTTCGCTAGCCATCACTTATATACTTAATTCGGTGACCAGGGCTTCACCTGCTTGCAACCTATTTGAGCTAGGATAATTTTGATCAAAAATTTGAAAAGTATGACCCAAATTTAATAGAATTACATACTTGGTTTATCAAAATTGAATATAATTTGGATGTGATAGAGCAAAATTAAATTTTTTTGATTCTGATGACGTCAGAAAGTATAAAAATTAGATTTTTTTGATAACACAGGCAAATTTGATCCGATTTCATTGGAATTATTTTTGAAACCCACTATTTTTGGGCCATTCTTTTCAGCTGTGATATCAATTTTCCACTAGCTATCACTTATGTGCTTCATTTCGGGACCACGACTCCACATTCTGGAAACCTATTAAAGCTAGGTTCATTTTGATCAAAAATTTGAAAAGTATGGCCCAAATTTGGTAGGATTAAAATGCTTCGTTTATCAAAATTGAATTAAATTTGGATGTGATAGAGCAAAATTAGTAGGATTACATACTTTCCAGAAAATTTCCATGGCTTGATTTTCTACACCATTATGTTCGGTAATATGTATTTATTTTATAACGAATGAGGTAAGCCTTGTTGACATTTGAACTGGTGGTATATACCTAGAGCATAATATCGAAAAACTGTATGATACATACATACCATACAATATGATATATTCGTTATACTGATATTGTGTCGTTTCATTGCACGTGTTGGAGTTACAATCTAATCCATAGGGTTTGTTATACCGTTCCTGGTGGATAAGAATGTTTGTGCGACTTTGTATCATTATTGTTTTATATAAAAAATGGATTAAAGTTTTTGGCATTGTCTATTAGTTAGTTACACGACTTGATAATTGCTTTTTTTCTGTGACTTTCTTATGGGAAATATTTTGTTGTTTTATGATAAAATGGAAAGTTTGTTATTTTGACACATGTAGTCCGGTATTTATCCCGAAAGATAGACCGAAATTTCGACGTGGTCACCACTCAGTGGGCACCACCATATCAGTTGTCATTACTTCAGACAACTTACATAATGTATAACCTTTCTTGCCTGTTTTTTCCTGTCAACGGGAGATCTCCCTTATTCCTTTATCAAATTCCATGATTTACTCCTAATTTTAAAGCTTATCATGCTGGCTAATGACTAAAAATAAACTCAGTGTCTAACTTAAATGAACCACCTAGAAAAAAACAGGTTAGAGAAATAATTTTAAGATTAAACTTTGTTCATTATGCAATTTGGATATCGTATCTGTAATAAAATTGCCTGTACATTTAAAAAATTTTTATCAGCGTTTCCACCATCAAATATTTTTCTAACTAATCGTTAATCCTGAAGATTCTGATCTGGATAATCGAACAAACTTAGTTTAGTTATTGTATTGCCATCGATCTTTGATAAGTGTGCGTGGCTTAAATTTATTCCGAAGTATTGAAAGGGGTGAAAATACAAAACTAATCCAGGTTGTTGGATATAACCCTTCCAAAAAAGTTATTTTTGTATGTTCAATGACGAAACATGAGAAGTAAATTTGAAAACAGTACAAATAAACGAATGAATAAAATACAAAAAATACAAAAAATACATACCTACACACTTTGATATTATTTACGTATCATTGGAAAATCATTTATAAATAAAAATTTAATTTTCCATTATAATTAGGTAAGTTTTATTGAAAGCACTTATTATTGTTACATTTACAATTCGATACCCTAAAGTTATTTATTAATAACAGACTGTTATAAACTCTATACACGTTACACACTATAGACGTATTCACAATAATACAGAAGATGTTTTTAATACTGAAGGTGGATTTTCAATTTAGTTTCTTTTATTTTTTTTTATATATTTTATTGTATTTTCCCAAAATCGTAAACAAGTGTTGACGGTGCGGACTTATAATGATCATAGCTTTCTGTTTTCTGAATAAACAAAAGTTCAACTGATTGAAAAATTAACTTTAAGGACATAACGTCATAGTATTGGCTTGTCAAATTCGTTGACATACTCTATGGTATTAATTACTTATATTTTGTATGATATTATATTGAGTTATATTATTCTACGACTTTTTATTATAAAACTTAGTAATAACGAGTGTAAATTCTGTGTTGTATATTCATTTTTTTAAAGTGTAAATTATATATTGAACTGTCACCAATTGACAGGTCACATATTAATACGTCACAAACAGAGAGCGCCAAAAGGTTGCGTTATTATACATTGAACTGTCACCAATTAACAAGTCACATATTAATACGTCATGAACAGAGAGAGCCAAAAGACTGTGATTAAACATCTCAAAATTATTCTGTATTTTAAATATTTTTTTACACTTAATTAATGCATTTGTATTTACATTTTTTACTATGTTATAAAGGTGTAAACAAAGATTTAAAAATATAAAAAAAAATACATGAATATTCCCTATTATATTCAACATTCATTTAATTAAAATACTTTATTATTTATATATTTACTAAATTTATAGCGTATAATGGGTCGCACATAAATGAATAGCACACTCGTTATAATTTTCAATTCCACCTTCAACATATTCAAGCCCCCTTGTGCTTACACGTATACAAAGCAACCATACATACAATTACTGTTATTTTCAATATTTAAGTGGTATTTAACATTGATGTAAATTACAATGAATGTAAGTAATATCCATATCGAATACGAACATTTATCCATCTAGCTTTTTATCCTTTAATGGTATAAATATGCGACCATTGTTATAACAGTGTATAATGTAGGTAACTCATTTCTACAAATGAGCTACTGTTATTATGGAATAATATGTGGAAATCATTGATCTATTAATTTATTATTTAGTATTTTATTACGATTGTCTATAAAATACAAATAATTGGTTGCTATAGACTAATACACTTTCATACGAACAGGGACTGAATATATTATCCAGCTGGCAGCAAAGAGTTAAACTTTATATGTACACGACATGATTGGACAAGCTTATTGCGTATGGATAATTTTCATGACATGCAAATACCATGTATTTATTCATTTTGTTTGATTTATTCTTTGTGGCTATTAAAAGTTTCTTTCAATTATTACTAATTTATTAAGTCGAAAAAAATCTAATTTTTGTACCTGAAGAACGCACTAGTCAAAAGCTGCAAACTTGAATTTTACTTCAGATTTTTCATTTATATGGTATAATAATCGAAAAAATCAAAAAAATTATATTAAATATTTAAAAAAATATTTGTTAACATATATCTTGTGAAGTATTTATATAATGTTGACACTATATGACCTTCTTGCGCGCTTAGAAGCTAATCGAAAATTTTTACCCTTACCGTATCTATCTTGAATAAAGTAATAAAATAATATAAACACTGCGTTGTTTATACACTAAGTGAAAAAAGAAAAGAAAATTAATATAATCATACATAGAATGTCATTTTCAATTATCTCACAATTATAAAAATAAAATCGTTTATATTTAAAATAATAATGGCTTTTTTAATATATTTTAAAAAAAATCGCGAGGAGCAACAACTCCATCACTTAATTTATTGAAATAAGTGACTGCCTGATGTTAATAGTCTCAACATCACATACAGTTTTTTTTTTAATTTAATTTTTTGAAAAAACTCGACAAATGAGCTAGATAGGTGTCAGTTGTTTGCTCTTCTGACTACGGTTACAAAGGACCCTAGTTCATATCAAAAGCAGGCTCTCTGGTAAATTTTAAAAAATAGTTCATAAACAACAACTATGCAAATTCAGAAAAAATCAAATTTAGATTATATTTTTTTGTCGTCACTTTCAACGGTGGTTGTGGCAGGCTTGGTACAGTGTTGAACTTCTATTCCATAGGTTAAGGGTTCGAAGCTCATGCAAGTCGGTCACTTTCAATTGTTCAATCAATTCACAACTTGATCTGGAAGTGGTTATCTGAGCACTGATAGAACGCATTACTAAGGGCACTGATGGCACAGTTCCGATTCGTCTCGACGGTAGTACAAGTACGCTAAGAATAACCCGGATCAGAAGAACAATTGACGAGCCGTTTAAGCGACTGTCTGATGTTGATAAACTCACCATCACATATAGTTTTTTTTTTTTTTAAATTTTATAAAAAAAATTTAACGAATTAGCCAGATAGGTGTCAGTTGTTTACGCTTCTGACTACTGATATAAATACCATGGCAAAAAAGGGTGGAAAAGAATCATATCTGGAAAATACAGGTTTTATAAAATTTTTTAATGAAAATCGCGAAAAATTTCTTATTGTGACCTTTGACCCCGAGTAAATTTTATTTCAGGTATGAGATCGATGAGAACTTTGTAGACATCATTTCTGATATTGTTTTCAACAATCCTATCAACTATGAGCTCGGCGCGCATTTTTTACCTTTGCATTTATAATTTGATCGGATAAACATTTTTTTATCTTGTATCCAGAACAGGTCATCTGAAAAGCTCATCACTTTTCGACATGCTGTTATATACATATATATAGACGTAAAACATTTTCAATAGTAGATACGGTCATAAATTTTTTTTAATTGGATATCAATGTATATACTAACATCGAAACAATATTGTTTTTTATTCAAAGGCCATACGATACGAGTGTAATAAAATAAGTGCCTTCTTTGTCTATATTGTGAATGTGGAACCGTTTGTTTTAGTCATATGCCAATCAAATTTGATTTGTAAATTCAATTTAGGAAAAATAATATATTGAGAGAAGTATAGCAGTATAAGTGGAGAAATTAAAATGTCAGATGGTATTATGATTTGTCAATTTCTAGATGTCAACTTAATAATATTTTTATCTCAATACGTTATATAATATAACTAGCTTGACACCCGCCCGTGACTTTACTGGCCTCAAAAGTAAAAACCACCGCTTTTTAGTCTCCACCTCTCTTGATCTCACTTATCATCCTTTCATAACACTCGAAGTAATTGTTTTACACAGCTGAAATATATGCACTATCTTCAATTTTTTTAAATTGTAAAATAGTAATAATTCATTGAGTATTTCAGAAAAGATGGCCATGAAATGTTTCACATTTACTATTTAAAATTTCTACAGAGTCTTTAATTTATGGTTCAAATTATGATCATAATTGGAGTAGTAAAATGTTAGGATATTTTTAATATCTTAATTATTGCTCGAGTGTTATTCTCATGTATGAGCTATATTGTTGTATAGTTTCATTCAAATCCATTCGCTAGTTTTTGCGTGAAAGCGTAACAAACAAACAAACAAACAAACATCCTTTTTTACATTTTAACAAACTTTTACATTTTTAATATATAAGGATAGTCAAACGTTATACGTATCTATATTCTTCAATTATTTTAATACTTAATTGTCTGTCGAATTAAAATGTTCCAATTGAATATTATATATTTTGCATGATTTCTATATACAGAAATATCTTTACTATTGGATGTTAGGTTTGGTACTATTCTGAAAGCTTTTATTTCATTCGTTTTGTCGTCTGTCTTGAATGATAACAATAGTGGACCAAATATAAATAAATTAAGCTATAATTGAGTTTGGCCATATGCAATTTTCCGGATATCTTTAGTTCTGATAATAAACCGAAAATATATTTGATGCTAGTCACAAAAATTTTTTTTTATGTTTAACAGAATATATTCAGTGTTTTTTAACTTCACATGTACTAGCGAAACTCGAAAAATAAGTTAAATCGACGAAAATGCTTTAAACGAATGTAAACCAAATAGTTAAGATATAATTGATAGGAAAATTTAACTTTTTTCATTCAATTCGAACAAAAATGGTCTTTATAGAAATATAAATCAATTGTTACTATCATCTTGGGATTACTACAAAAACCTCTCAAATTATAAAAACAAGGTAAAATTTTTGCTTTTGATGAGTAGAATCCAATAAAAAAAGTTTACGTCTGAAACGTGGACCAAGCAAAAACTTTTTGGATATGGAATCTTTGGAGAGCATTGCAAGACAACATATATGCAAATTACATAACTTTTTTTGAAAAAGTTAATAAAAAGCATACAGGAACTTTGACAAAAGACTTCATTAAGCTTTGACATTCGTTACAATTTAATTACAAATTATTGTAAAAAGCCCGTTTACTTATTTACCAAATATCCATATACATTTATGAAATCAACATCATATCTATTTTTCCAATCCAATAAAACCTTGATTCTGGACATTGTTGTGAATTAAACATTGTTTATTTATTGGGTGGATATACATTTAAATATATAGAGTGTACCAGGTTTTAAACGGAAAATAAAATGGGCGATTTCATTCTTTGAATCACTTGTGAATTTATTTTAATATTCAATTTTTTTTTTAATTTAAATTTTTTACGTTGTCAACTGTTTGTGCCTGCCTTGTGCTGAACCTAGGAGTTCTTGTGCTTTGTTACTATCATTTCCAGGTGCAAGCGCAGAGATAATTTTTTCTCTCATAATTCATACTGAATGTTGTTAACCCTAGTAGATCGTTGCCCTATTAGTTCAGTTGGTTAAGACGTAACCAATTTCGTTTACAAATTGAATTTAATTAATAGTTGTGATTGGCTGGTGTAATGCGTGGTATATGCATGAAGGGGATGCACTCAGCCTCTGAAGTTGAGTACCTGATAAATGAATTTATCAGCGGAAAGGTGGTAAAACGCAAATATGGTATCCAAATGGGCTCTATATCCTAAGTGGACCTTCGTGGGCAGGCAACATAACCTAACCTAACCTACTGAATGCTACTGAACACCCCTGGAACTATTACTATGATGATTTTACCAAATTACGAAAATATTTTTGACTGAAAATATGCCAAGCTTAAAGAAAGTAGTCGTTAGAGCTTAAATTTTTATATTGTCTCTTTGGGCTTTGTTTTCGAGCCCTAAAACATGTAAGCCCTTGTTTTAAAAATTGTTTGGAGTTTTAAATTTTCCCGACTATAGCCTGAGACTCCCTGTCTATCCATGGCATTTGTATGTATGTAGGTATATAAATGTAACAATAACCAAGAGTCAAAGTGGAGGTTGGTTACTGTATGTGGTGTCATGCATGGAAGAATTGAATGTATTGTGAGCTGGGTGATGAGGTATGATGTGGTATATTGACCTGTTGCGGTTTCAACCATTAAACTGTATTTGTGAGATAACCTCTTCAATCTTTTAACATTTAGTTTAATATTATTTATACATACATTTACAAAAATATACATATTGTATCCCATTTTTGTATAGGTTGCAAATAAAATAGGAAAAACTAAATTATTTTTTATAATTAAGGGAGCATTGCGAAAAATAAACAGAATATTAATCAGGCAGTTCAGATTCAAGCGATAGTTCAGACAGTTGCAATATTGACCAAATTCTAGGTCATTAAATGATCCTATAACATTGGCTTATAATTTGAATGCAATACGAACTCATATTGCATTAATATACATTTTATCATAAACGTTAATAAAAATCATACATCAACTTTAATTTTTAAATTTGTTTACAAAAAACTTCGTAAGAAAGAAAGCTGACTCATCGATCAACGCACAGCTGAAACCGCTGGGTCTAGAAGTTTGAAATTTTGTACACACGTTCCTTAAGTAACGTAAGTGAACACTAAGAGTTTTTGGAATTTATAATTTATGGAGAAAAACGCAAAAACAATTTTGTTTTGGAATTTGATGAAACTCGGTTAATGGGGTAATTTTGAACAAAAAAATATAAAAATCATTTAATAATTGGATGCAGAGTTTTTGAGATATCGCAATATTTGTATTGATTTTAATCCGAATCCCAAAAATTATTCGACCAGTCAACAAATGCACTCAATTTTTGTACCTTTTGGGTCAAAATTACCTTATATACTGAGTTTTATCGAAATTGGAGATAAAAAAAAATTCAAAAAATAGGTAAATTCAAAGAAGCTTTGTTTTCATCGTGGTGATCATGACAAAATCGCCTTTCAAAGAAAATTTTTGGTATTTATGGATGAAATATCGCTTTTTTAGTCATGTTTATATTCGCTATGAAAACGGAAGTATGGCCAATCAAATAAGACAGATGAAATTATTGCTATAAATGATTGCAGCAAATAAAAAAGGCTATTCTTGTTATTGGTTTTATAGAGACTTCTATTTTTTCTTCACTGTAGCCATTTTCGAATGTAGCCAATATGTGACAGTGTTTATACAAACAAACTAGCTTAAAAATAAAATCTGAAATATAGCTATTATCGACATATTGTCTTTTGAAATTTCTGTCCATCCAATAATATAAAATTTAAATTATTTTAGGTAGATATATAAAATATTTAAGTACATTTATTTATAAAATGACACTGAAATACACTTCATTTTATAAATAAAGAGATCCAGTCCACCTCACATTTTGAAATTGAATAAATATTTTAAATATTTAATTTTATTTTGTTTTAATTGAATTTTATTGCAATTATCAAATTGATTATTTTCATAATTGATTTTTGATAATCATTTTTGAAATAATAAAAATTGTCACTATTTTTAAATATAATTATTGTGACAGTTAAAAAAATAATTCATGAAATTGAATACTGTAATTTAATGACATATTTATTAATTAACTAAAATATAAAATGTATTGAATTACGTATGGCATAATCTCTATGACACTAAATTGTATCATCATTTAAGCTTCCATATTCATTTATTTTCGAAGATTTAAATTACTCCGATAGTCTAAGCATAGAGGAAAACTAAATGAAATAAAATTGCAGAATAGACCATAAGATTATCATGTATCAAATTGCTCCATTTTTTCGCTGTAGCCTCAAAGACTATACGAATTTTAACTATAGAAACAGAAAAACTCTCCATACTTCGACGTATAAGGCTAACATAAAAAAAGAAAGTTCAAACGTGGATTAAATGAGCGACATACAAAATATTACCGTAAGATCTGGTTAAATAAGATTAAAAGCATTAAAATTAAAAAAGATATTTTCAATGTCTCAGCCACGTGGTAATTTCGCTTAATTCCTCTAATTTTAGTAAACAATGTAACACTTTCAGTTCTATCCGTGGCAGAGACGAGAAAATAACGAACTCAAATACGTTACTATGAAATTACAGGTTAAATAAAATATATTCCAAAAAAAATTGTTTTGAAGAAAAATGAAAATTAGTAACCTATAGTTTTTCTTATATGGATTATACTTTCAAGAAATCAACTTTTCTAATAATTTTAATGTCCAACCCAACCCAACCCAACCGATCAAAATGCCAGGTCCGGATTTTTAGCCGATCAAAATGCCAGGTCCGCTTGATTACCAATATTTTACTACTCTTTTCCATTCGTACAATTGTTTACACCACTTGAAAGGTAGATATAATTTTCACTATCCACATGTTGTATTAACATTTTCCAAATACTCGTAATCATATTACACGAATGTCATTATTAACACAATGTTCATTTGATCATTTATTTATTTCATTTATTGTATTGTTGCTGATTGATAGCAATACAATAATATTGAGGGTCAGTGAACAACAGTTAGCAGGCTATTAATAGCTAACAAACAATACAATTAAAAACCACAACAAAGGAATCAATTCATTTTAAATCCAATTTTATTATTGTTCATATGGATTATTTGCAGCGTATTGTAAGAGGAATTTTATTATTTTTGAAATATCTTTTCATAGAAAGTCATTGCAAATTGTACCCATTCAATTTTTGTTGTTAAATACGACAAACTTGCAATTTTTTTCTAAAATTAAAAAGAATTAAATAAATATATTACAGTAACTTTATACATTACAGTATGCATCAAATCCGGTAGTTCTGAATTTTCGCAGACTTGTTTATGGTGTTATTCCAATGAATTATCCAAGTTTGTCAAAAAACGAAAAATCGGTGAAAATTTTCGATTTTGGCGATTATAACTCCAAAGGACTAGTTTTTTGATGAAACCTTTTTCAGAACGTTTTTAAAGTAGACAATGGGTTAAAATATTTTTATACAAACTTTAATTTAAATTTTAGCATTAGATAACATTTTAAGTCGTTTTGTGTTGTTGCATTCGGTAAAAATATACTATTTCCATATTTTTTGAAATTGCTAAAGGTTAATGAGTGCATGTTTTGAGTTAAAAAAAATTAATAATAAAAAATCAATTCCGAACATAATATAAAACATAAAATTTAGATCAATTATCACAACAATATGTTAATTTTACACAAATTAATAATAAATTTTCATATTATACACAATGAGGTTAGTTAATAACAAAACCACAATTACCAATAACAAAATTAATTAATAATTAATAAAACTTATAAACAAAATAATAAAATATATATACGGCCTTGTTGTTATTTATTTACAAAGATTTAAAGCTGACCATTTATCAATGAGTTTATATTTAATTGGAGAGGAAATATATTTCTTCTATAACATCGTACGCAAGCGATGACACGTATCCAAACATTAAGCATTGGAGTACTATTCGTTGTGTGTGTAGTCATGGTAGGGACAATTAAATCGTAGCCAGCGCTTCCAGTGGCTGTTAAAGGGGGCTGTTATTACCAATTTGCAGTTCTTTACATGTTAATGTTATAGGAATGTCAAATTAAAATTATTGTAAAACACGAATTAATTAAACTTAATGCATTAAAAATTGTGAAAAAAAGAAATCAAATTGCACAAATATTATTTTTCAAATGTAAATTATCATAATTATTTATTTAAATTTGTGAGACAATAATATTAAATTTTTAATGTAAGTCTTAAATGCAATCCATACAATTATATACCCTCCAAAATAAAGCGAAATTTTCATGGTTCTCTTTGTTAATATTTTTGAGGATTCATAAAGTTTTGATTGAAAATATGATTTGAAATGAAAATTTTATGTTTTAACAGTATATCATTTTTCTTCGCCTTAAATGAGTTCCTGGCCTTCCGTGTTTAAAAAAAGCCTTTTTAGTATTCTTATTGGTACAATGATATGACAATCTTAACTAAAACATATCGTTAAACAAAATCCAGGCTATAAATTGATTACAATAATTTGGTATATCTTTTATGTGAATAAAAAAAAATTATAGATAAAGCTCTACCGATTCTCAACATATTTTTCTCTCACTTGCTGTAATTGTAAAGTTGCTATGTAGGAAATCGAAATTTCGCTTTTACTTTTGAATCAAAACAGATATATATCAATATTTACGCTTTAGGGGAGAAAAAGTATTTTTGGGGCGAGAAATATGAACATATTGAATGAATATTCAATACACATAACCACATATGTTTAATAAAGTGGGTGCAATGTTTTTCTAATAAAGTGATGAATCTGATACAATAATAAAGGTTATCGGAATTTCATACATATCAGATTTTAATACTCTTGTTATTTTATTAGATTTCTAAGCAAACAAAAAACGGATGTCAATGTTCGTTGAACTGATAAGAGAAATATTGGATGAAAAAAATTTCGGTAATCATTATTGTGCAAAATCTATTATTTAAGAAAAACTCAAAATATGTTATGTCAGGGAGTTTAATATTTTTGAAACGTAATTCATTTTTAGAGCCCCTGCATGGTTTTTTTTCCTAGTGTATTCTGCTTATAATTAATTGTATTGAAAGTTTCTTCTTTTTAACGTTTCGATTCCGAGTCCTTCACAACCCCTATTTACTGTGGAAAACAGAGAACAGGTGATAATTTTTTATTTGAATAGGTATTATTTTAACGTTTGTTATTTTGTTGCAAAGGAATAATTAAGTTAACTAGGCTGATGGTCATAGTTTGTCTACTACAAATCATAAACATATTTGACAAAATTAAAAAACTGACTGTTTATATTGTCACAAAACAGGAAAATTTTTCATTTCATTAGCTAGTATTTTGTTATTTTGCTTCAAAGGAATAATTAAATTAACTAAACTTTATCCAGACTTAGCCCAGCTACAAAATGAAATTAGGTTCACCACAACTTAATCGTTATTACAAAATTAACAATACCGATTAAAATATATGTTATAATATTATATCGTTACGGGCTTTTGCACTAACATATTAAATATGTTGAATAAACTATTTATTTTTTTGTTTCGTTTTTTTATTAAACATATAACAACTGTATATACAACAAATACAAAAATTCATACAATTTATTTGCATTATTTAATTTAAAAACAGATTGCTTTTAGTCACGATTACAAAAACCCATATAACAATCATAACAATAACATTGAACAATAACAACAACAACAAACTTAAAGGAGTATAACTACGTATATATTATACACAGTGGAAAGTTGTCATGATCAGTCCATTGACTGTTGCCGAGCAAAATATTTTTAAGCGACTCATTATTCTCCTAAATGATACTGGGGTATTTTGCAAAGGAATTGATTTAAGTCGAAATTTTGTTGATAGTAAATAAAGTAAATAATACAGAGCAATAATAATTAATGTATTCCCTGTTCATTAAACCTCTAATAGGTTTCAAGAATATGGAGTCCTGGTCCTGGAATTAAGCACAAAAGTGATAGCCAGCGAAAAACTAACATCGCAGCTGAAAAGAATCAACCAAAATTAGTGGGTTTCAAAAAAATTCCAATCAGATCGGTTCAAATTTGCCTGTGTTATCGAAAAAATCTAATTTTTAACTTTATGATGTCATCAGAATCCAAAAAATTTAATTCTGTTCTATTCTCTATTACCAAAATTAACCTAGCTCTGATATATTTCCAGAATTTGGAATCCTGATACCGGAATTGTGCTCATAAGTGATAGCTAGCGAAAAACTGGCATCACAGCTGAACAGAATGACTCAAAAGTAAGACTAGACTTGGCAATATTCCCATACATATGTGATATAATACAAATTTTATTTATGAATTGTGTTTACATATATACAGATATATTTAAAATATAATATTTACAACTAAATGACAGTTGTAAACTATTTATTTACAATATTCTTTTATCTCTTTACCTAGACACATGTTATTGTATATTGTTTATAGGATGTTCCAAACTCACTTCAAACTAGAAACTTTTGAAAAATTCACTTGAAGATTCGGTATATTCTAACATGTTATTAGGCTTAACGTAGTACGAGCACCAACTTTAGATTTAGGGTTGAAATTATTTGTATCTTATTTTCAACTTTGATGATGAATTTTGTTATAACTTCATGAATGTAGATGAAAAGTAAGAATAAAATTTTTCGATATGTGCCTTGGTTTTCAAAATATCGAAAGCTAAATAATTACGCAAAAATTGCAATTTTCGATATTATGAAAATTACTCCAGATACCGAAAAATTTTATTCGTACTTTTCGTCTTATATTGTCAAGTTATAACATAATTCATCATCAAAATTGAAAAAAATAAATTTTTTCTCCAATAAATTATTGAGGTTTTGACTATTTTTGGAGAAATCTATGAAAACATATCATCTATCTACCTTTTTACCATTAAACCAATGTTAAATATGCCTAATTTTGAAGTCCAGTATTTATTTAAATAATCGGGCTATCCAACTTCATATTTAAAAAAAAGCTATGCCCTTTACTTTAAATTGCCTTGGTGATCGTACATCCTTAAGAGAATAATTGTATTCTGCATAGAGCTACCTCAATTTTTTCTTTGAATTCTTGCCAGCAGGAATATTTTTAATAGTAATTTTTTCCTAATTTTCTTATTTCAATTCTTATTTGTAGGTTAGGTTAGGTTATATTGGCTGCCCACGAAGGACGTATTTAGGACATAGAGCCTATTGTGATACCATATATGTGTTTTACCTTTCCGCTGGTAATTTTATTTGTCAGCTCCTCAATAACAGAGGCTGAATGCACTTCCTTCATGCATATACCATGCACTACACCAGTCCATCACATTTTACGGACGGAATTGGTTACGTCTTAACTAACTGAGCTAATAGGGCAATCCCATGTGTAGGAATTGTGGGAAAAATGCTTAAGAAAATCTTCCTCGACTTTCAAGTGGCAATGGTTAGTTCGAGAAACTCGAAAACTCGAGTAAGACTCAATTGACGTAATAAGCTAACTTGGGTGTATACTTAATACACACTGTAAGCTAAATATATTTGGTGCTTTCAAATCAGTGCTTATTTTAATGCACATATGGTACGTTATAGTTTCGTGTCTATGTAACTCTAGGTAGGTACAACGCGACTGTTATTTGATATAAAAATTGAATTATTTGCACGAACTATTTTTTCTTAAAGTATATGTATAGTAAACAATAACAACAGTAACAATAACTAGGTATGTACCAACCTACACATCATTTTTATGAAAAACAATTTCTAATATAAGTAATATATATTTTATAATAATATTTTGTATAAAATGAATGCTTCATAAAATTATTCAACTTCAAATAAAATATTTTTATTTGTAGAGAATCAATTTATATTATTGGTACCAATAATAATATTCGAAAAACAATTATAGAGGAAAAATGGATAATGTGGACATTTCAACATGTCTTTGAAAATATAATTAACAAAATATTATTTTTGGTCCACTTTATTATATTCCCCCCTTGGCATTAATTCAATTTAAATAAAAGTGTAGGGACTTGTTTGAGATATTTGTACTGTTGCAACGAAGGCTTAAAAAAGTCATTTACGATAAAATAATCTTCCAAGAATTTTTAGAAAAGTTATTTGATTGATTAGCGGTGAAACGGTATTAGATGGTATTGCCAGTGTGAAAATCGATAAACTGCTTCACGGAACTTAATGTGGTAAGCATATAAAGTTGTTTGAAACGTGTGTAAAGCTTTTAAGCAAACTAAAACGGTTCCTTATCGCTAATCAGTTATGAACATGATTGGAACTAAAGGTAAATGAAACTGAGAGTAAAATTCAAAGTCAGTACTACTGCGTAATGACCGAGTAGTTGAAAACTCAGATAACGATTTTAAAATAATAGATCACTAATTGTGCGATTGATTGAATTATTGTTTTATTGTAACACTAGCATGATACCCAGCTACTTCGCTGGGCAATTTTCAATTTAAAGGAAGAGTCCACCGTGTTATAGCCTCCATATCACTTCTTCCTTTCTTGCTCCCAATTTCCTCTTTCAAAGCACTCGAAAGACTTTTTATTATGAATTCAAACTATTTAGACTTTGCTTTCAAAATATAAATTTACAGTTAAATTTATTTATTTTAATTTTTCTACATTTATTTTCCATAAATATCACAGAAGTTAGAAAATTGTCTCATTACAGACACCATAATTCACAATCCTGTATATACTTCTTGGTAATTTTTGCTATTGATAATCTAAAAAGAGTCATCTCTCATCAGAAAAGTTACTTCACTTATTTGTCGACAAAAATTACGATATGGTTGAAGAAAATAAAGCTTAAAACTACTTTAAGTAGAACGGTAAAATGTTACAGTTTCATATTTTTTTATATTATATGTCAAAGCTTTTGAAAGCACTTTACTACCATGTAGTAGTACTTTACTACATAGGTACTAAACCATTAATATGGTAGTTTCATAAAAATTTGATAACCAATTTTAAAGCATTTTCATCACGAATGTAATTGCCTGGAAAACTCATATATACAATATATATGTATGTTTGTATGGAACGTACGTCGAAAATGCAATAATGTGACCTACATCACTGCTAGAAAACTAACAACAGTTGAGCACATCATATGTAGAAATGTATTAAAGAAGAAATGAATGTGACGAAAAACATGGAAATCTAGGTCAACAAAAAAACACACATTGAAAACAGTGTTGTCTTGTTTACACTTCTCTATCAGAATGAGAACCGAATGTACCAAGATTTTGTTCTCATTCTGATAGAGTATGTAGTTGGATTCTGTTGTGGAATCAGAACTAATTTGAAAAAAGTAAGCCGGACAAGTGCATCAATTTGAGCGTGATAAGTTTGTTTATAATTTGCTGTATGAGCATATGAACTCTTAGGTCCATTACTTAGATCATAGCAATTTGATATAAACAGAAATAACATCGCGATAGTATATGTCAAAATATAAATACGACAAGAAAGACACTATGGATAAAAGAAAAGTCTAATGTATTATAGCTGCTATTTCCTAATATTCTCATAAAACGTCGCCTTATACGCAAAAATTTATTTTATTTTATGGAAAGTTTTTATGAGTAAGAAATGACAACTGATATATTTTCGTAAAAAATTTGTATTTTATACCCTGTATATCTAAAGTATATATAAGGTATATTAAATCTAGTTCCAAGTTTGTAACGCTTAGAAATTTTATGATTCGAAGAAAATTTTGCTATAGGTTTTCATAAAACCTCCAAAAAAGTCAATTTCCGTTTGTCCGTCTATCCATCTCGATGAGTCAAAAATAAAAGAGATATCAAGCTGAAACTTTTAAAGCGTGTTCAGGACGTAAAAAGTGAGTTTGAGCTAGTTAATGACCAACATAGTTCAATTGAGTCCTGCGTCAGTAGGAAACATCTTATAAATCGTTAGAAATAACTCAAAAATTAACGTAAGAAATTTAAAAAAATAAAACAGCTTTTGTCCAAACTCCAAAACTATAAAATATAGTGAGTTGTAAATTTTGCCTCAACCAGTGAGTAAAATATTTTTGAAAAACGAAAAAAAAAAAACTTTAAAACTCCAGAAAATACTTTGCAAAATATTCGAATTTTCTAAAACTAGAACAAATAGCAGTGGGAAGGACACCATAAATGTCTTGGTCTTCAAAGGTTTTCTTATTTGTCAAAAATAATATAAGCACTGATATTCAAGATTGTCTATACAGGCTACTTCAACAATTAACTCAGTTAAGGATTTATCTCACTTGTTTCTGTTACATTCTGTATCAGTTGCTGTCTATATTATTGAATGTTATTTGGCAATAAAATTAATTTTGTTCCATTTTTGATAAAAATACAATTTATTCCAAAAAAAAGAATTTTGTCTTTTCTTATTACCGTAAGTTTTCTCATCACATACTTTAGTTATGGATTTTTTTTTATCAACTTGATGTTAATTTTGGGGTTTCTTCGTCGAATATTTTTTAAATTTTGTATATTTCACTTAAAGAGGACAATTTTGCATAAAAAGCATAATTAAGAAACCACTAGTAACATTATCGTTCTAAAACGCTCGCAAACAAAAAAGCAAATATTTTCTGATATTATTTAATAAACAAACAACATTAATAACTTTTGTTAAAATTTACGAACACGCTTTAGAATAAATTATATTTTTTAAAATATATTCAAACTCTAATTTTTCTCATACAAGTGATATTTAAAAAAAAAACAAAATGTTTTTACTTGACGTAAGAACGTAAGTGAGTGTGTCTTTCTTATTATTTTGGTTTTCATTGCTATCGTATGATGAATGTTTAAATATCGTCTAGACGATTGGATTTAATTACATAAATTAAAGTGAATTAGTTTTGTGAAGAAAATAATTTTCAAATTTTGTATAAAATGTTTTATATTACTTTTTTATTTTTATTAAAATTATTTGTTACATGTTGTTTTGAAACTAACTTTTTGTTTAAGGTAGTACATCATTTAGAGTAAATTTTTGTTAACTATCCAATTACGAGAAACATTCCAATTTCGATACCGAATATATCTCTTTCTGGATACAGTTTTAAATTAAGCATTTCTCAAAGGGGCGGTAATTCATAACATCTAGCCAAAATGTTATTCTCTCGTGTTCATTTAAAAGGGCCTACCTTGTGTATTCGGGTCTATGATGAAAATACACCTTATTATATGGTATTAGAATGCTCATAATTGGATACAATAATCAGACTGCGGAAAAACCACGGCTTTTGTCTTTTTAAATAATAAATATATACTTGAAACTTCGCAGGTAGCTTTCCTTTTGACGAATCTACCAAACTTTTCGCTACAATTTTTTTTTCGAAAAGGCTGCGTCTTTTAATGGGCAGGGAATTTGTTGGACACAACGTGACCACTTAATTATATTGTGCGAAAATACTGCACCGATGAGCTTGTATACCAACTCAAACATGCCGTAGAAAAGCATTTTTGTTTTTGAATACGTACATGGCTCACTTTTGCTGAATTGTTTAATATTAATGTTATCAAGTGGTCATAATGCCCGATAAGTTCCCTGCTGCGTTTTTTGAAAACGATAACTTAAATACGTCATCATGCTTATTTAAAAACGTAGCCTTTTAGAAAAAAATTGAGGAAAGATTGGTAGACTCGTCAAAAAGAAGCCACTCACGAAGTTTCAACTATGTATTCATCATTTCATATTCAGTTAGTTTTGGATGGTCTGACATTGTTTTTGCATAAAAATTATAAAAAATATTTGACGGTTTGTAAGTTTGGCTTTAAAACAATTTTTACGCACAAATTTCATTAAAAAAAATTTGATGTAGATTAAGAAACTTGGTTTTTCTTATTTACAACATTTTATTATTAGGAGATAGGGATTCTTAAGTTTAAGACAACAATATTATATTAAACAGAAAAGCGGCTGTACGTACGTACTACCTTAAACCATCCCACACTAATCTTTATATGTTATTGTTAACTTTTATATTATTCAATTGTAATAAAACTCAAACGTGTTTCATGAAACAAATTGAAATGTTGAATAATTTCAGGATAATAAATATATGTGAACATAATAAATCTCGATGTGTGTAATACATAACACTATAAATATATTGTTATGTATACCTTTCAATAAGTGCTTTAAGGATTAAAAAACCTACACATGTTTATCCTTAAACGGTTATTTATATTTAGGGTACGGCAAAAATTTTTGATTCTAAATTACAATATTTAACCAAAGTTTGAAGAAATCTAGACTAAAAGAGGTAATAGGGTGAGCCCAAAAAAGGTTTCGTATTTGTGCCCAATTAGTTAGGTTTTCAAAAAAATGTTTCAGTCAATATTTCATGATATTTTGATGAGAAATTTTAAAATTTTATCTTATCTCTATCGGTTTTCGAATAATTTTCCAAATATCTTAAAAATTTTAGATTATGAGCAAAATGCTTTAAATTACAAAAATGTTTCTAATAAAAAAACCTAAGATTGATCAAAGCATTTTTTAAAGACATATTTGGTACAATTTTCAAAAATCGAAAATTAAATTAGCTTCTGTAACTTCAAAGAGGACCATGTATATGAAATATATCAAGGTATACTAAATTTAGCCCCAAGTTTGTAACACATATTGATGATGACAAGTTTGTAAGACATATTGATGCTACGAACCAAATTTTGGTAAAGGTGTTCATAAAATCACCTAATGAGTCTATTTTCGGTTGTCAGCCTGTCTGTCTATCTGTCCGTCTGTCGTCACGATAACTCAAAAACGAAAATAGATATCAAGTTGAAATTTTTACAGCGTGCTCAGGTTGTAAAAAGTGAGGTCAAGTTCGTAAATGAGAAACATTGGGTCTTGGGCCCGTAGAATCCATCTTGTAAACCGTTAGAGATAGAACAAAAGTTTAAATGAAAGAAATGGTCCCTATTAAAAAAATAAACAACTTTTGTTTGAAACATTTTATCGAAAAAATAACTGTATGCCCGTGGGGGCGTAAATTAGGTTTGAATATTGCATATAGTATCTATCACATGGGAATATCAGTCATGTGTGTGTGACATGTATGTGTGGCTGGCTAACTTTCTTTACTTACATGACGTGAAAAAACAAACGATTACGTAATTAACACTCTCTGTACATGGTATTTCAACAATTAACTCAGTCTAATGTTTGTTTTCACTTGTTTAGAGTAATATAGCAATCATACTTCAATTTTCACTATTACATAGCAATCATTCTATTTGATCGTTAAAATTTTTCATAAAAAGATGATCCCTTGAAATTAATTTATCTCGTCGAAGTAACTATGAAATGAAATGAAATTTGGATAAAAAGAAAAGCTTTTCATTAAATATGTTTTTGATTACAATTTATAAACAAACAAAAACAAAAACAATACAAAACAACAAAAATGTTTTATACCTCTAATACCTACACATATGTGGATATGGTTGGTAAAGAGGTAGATGAAATTGGTAAAAATCAATATATTTATGTAACATTTTTGTCAGTCTAATACGAATTAACAAACAACAAAAAATTCTATTGTTCCACAATTTTCGTTTGGTAGTTTTTTTTTTTGTCTTTTAGTATTATATGAACGAATACATGTATACATTTCGAACAGTTCGAATATTTTAACTTTGGCAATATTTTGTTAAATTATTGTAATTGTAATAGATATAGTTTTAAGTGATTAAATTTTCTAATTTGGTGATCCCATGAATTCGAGCAGTAAATTATGTGTATCGAAATTTTTTTTTTATCTCCTATTTCGATAAAACTCAGTATATTAAGGTAATTTTAACCGAAAAAGTTCAAAAATTCGGTGCATTTGATAATTGATCGAATAGTTTTTGAGATACGGACTAAAATCAATCAAAATATTGCGATATCTCAGAAACTCTGCATCCAATCATTAAATGAACCGCATTTTTATACTTTTTGGATCAAAATTACCCCATCCACTGAGTTTCATCAAATTCCAAAACAAAAATTTTTTTCCCGATTTTTCGATTTTTTCAAAGGGGTATCCCTTAAAAAAATTGCAAAAAATCGATAAATTTTTTTTATCTCCAATTTCGATAAAACTTAGTATATAAGATAATTTTGACCCAAAGAGTTCAAAAATCTGTTGCATTTGATGACTGGTCTAATAGTTTTTGAGTAATGACTAAAATCGATATCTCAGAAACTCTGCATTGTAACTTATTATAGGTAAAATAAGTTTTGAAATCGGTTAAGTAGTTAATTCAAAAATGGCAAGGTTTTTAAAGGAGCAATGTAAACTTATTTTTGATTCAAATGTTACAATATTTGAGTTGTAAAGAATTGTGAATATGTGTGTTTTTAAACATTTATATTATTATTGTCACCGATAAAAAACACGCCATTAGCCTCTGAATATAGACAGTTAAATGTATATTGACATTGGATGGATTCTATACCTAACTATCAATTTTATGTTTGTATGGGAATGTTGAAAACAGTTGAGAACTACCTACATACGAGTACACGAGTAAAAGTTTAAACATCGATTACAATTACACCACATCATTTAATATTATTATTTGATTAAACTGTTTGTATATTTGATTAAACTAAATAAAAACAATGTTTTTTTTTAATAAAATTTAATACAGCGTTTTGTAATCAGTTTTAACTACTTAAGTAATACACCAGTCAAATCCTACATTAAATTCGCAAAGAGCGATGTAAGCTTCTTTTTGGTATGTTATTAGGACCCCTTAGGGGAGTGTGAAACCACGTTTACAAGCAAAAAAAAGTTGTGCTACCTGATAATACGTGAACAACTGCAAAATTATGGGATTCCTTTTCCAGTTTTTCGAAGTATTTTCTAGAAAACTAATTTATTTTCTTTTATAAATTTTTCATAAGGCTCGCAAGTTGCAGCAACGTAAAAATTTTCATATCTCTATGTTTTATATTTTTGGAGAAAATGGACATCAAAGTTTTGTCAAAATTTGCCGCTGCACTAGAAAACATTGCCGACAAATTTTTCGGCTACGGACCTTTAAGTCGCATTTGAAACATATCTAAGAATACTTTCCATTAAATTGCATTTTTCCTTAAAACATTTTCCAAACTGAGCCGATTTGGAATATCATCGTCAATTTTTACTTTTTTTCAAGTATGGTACCCTAAATTTGCACTTGATACATAGCTAAGAACACTCTCCATTGATTTACCTTTCAAACAAAACCAAAAAAATCAAACTTGGATAATCCGTTTAGGCGCTACGATGCCATAGACAGACATTCAAACACACACACACACACACACTTAGCGATCAAACTTACAACACTCTTTCTTTTATTTCGTGGGTTATAAAACTATATGTGTTCTGGCTAAAAGATTCCTGTTTCTTGAACAGCTTAAGCATGTACAATTAAGTTTTGAATTGCGCTTATCTAAATTTTGACTCAGCTAGCTTTTGTGAGCTGTAAGGTAGAATTATCTGCAATACAACAATTCTGGTTATGAGCTCTAATTAGATTTTAATAAATAACTCGATAGGTTAATGACACCTCTATTGAAAACAAAGTTCATAAAAATTCATTTGTTAAAGATTTTGTACCATAATCAACGATTAGCTAATTGAAGTTTTATTGTTTTAGAAGAAAATTTTAATTAAAATAATTAAGATTGTTAAAAATAACTTTCAAAATAGACCGTGAATTCATAATGAATCGACATTTCTATGATTCTTATTGTCGGCCATTTGAAAAACTATGTAAACAAAAGCTTCTTAATAAAAACCATGAAGGGTAAATCGTTTTCGAATTTTTCGATTTGTGAGTTTTTATTTTCGTATTTCAAAAATGTTTTTTTACCAGCTGAAAAATATATTCGTTGAGTTTCACTGTAACTGACTTCTTAGCAAGTCGAACACATACTTTTAATTTTTTCCGGACAGAAAGTTATTATGAAAAAAATTTAAAGAATGATTTGGGATCATGTGAGGCTCTAACCATTCGGATCTGAGAAACATACATTAACTCTGTATAATTGTCGATTCAATTTTAACCATATCGTATGTTGGTAATATAGCATTTTAAGGTTTGAATTATATTTAGACTTGGACCGGTACCCAAAGTCCCTCGTATTGCGTGCGGGGTCTTTTAAGCTAAGTGGAAACAAATATGTTAAAATCATAATTATGAATTTATATTAGAAACTTTGTTTTTGGTCTGAAATTTTAATTAGTATGAACACATACATCAAACGTATAAAGAGATACAATTTTCAGAAAAACGTTGTTTTTTTAAAATTATTTTTAATTGGAAAACATTGTTGACAATTTCATTTAAAATGAAAAACAGAAATAACATAATTAAAATGAAAACTCATGATTATACAGTTCGTGTCATAATATATACCTACGATCATTTTTGATAACTTTGTACATATATACCTAATACAATCTCTATAAATTAAAAATGCGAAAGTAAGCATGTTTGTTTGTCAGCAATATAGCTCATACTTGAAAATAACACATGAGATATAATTTATAAAGAAATATTCATAAAAAAAGAAAAAAATTAAAACTTAATTTGACATTACCATAAATTACAGATTTCTGTAAAAATAGTCAAATAAAATATTTCACGATATATACTCATTTATACTCACTTTTCTGATATACTCAATGAATAATTACGACTATTATACATTTACAAAAATAGAAAACCATACATATATTTTACCTGTGTAAAACAATCCTTACCATTATTTCGAGTGTTATAGAACGGGGATAAGCGATAGCAATCTTTATCAATCTTTTAAACCCACCGAAGCGGGTGGGTATCACTCTAGTACCTAATACAAATATCATGGTTTTTATATCATGCTATATGTACTAAAATATAATGTTATATCAGTTGACTATATAGTATACTCATGGTAGTATATATAACAAATAAATTGTTAAATCGAATGTAAATGTCTTTGTTATTATTGCGAAAAGTTTAACGATTTTATTTCATATCATTTATTATTTTTAATTGACTCTATTTATATAATTTACCTACGTTTATACATATATTATTACTATCCTACATAATATTTATTGGGCTGACATATTATTGGTAGATATATTATAAGGATGAGATAATACAGGTATAAGTTTAAAAAAATGCTTGTCTTTAAACTTCAAGAAGAGAAAAAATTCAAATTCTTTTTTTCAGGCCTTGACCATTCACAGATCTTATGCCAATCAATACTATGTGTACTTTTAAGGTTTTTTCAACAGGCGAAAAATTGACACTTTTCCTTAGAAAGTTTACAGCTTAACCAACTGCGCTATCAATGCTTGTTGCATATATACAAAAAATGGTATATATTAAAAAAATGATCAATAAGTTTATTTCAAATTTCCTGTCAGTTAGTA
The DNA here is from genome assembly GCF_905475395.1 of Chrysoperla carnea. Taxonomy (NCBI): domain Eukaryota; kingdom Metazoa; phylum Arthropoda; class Insecta; order Neuroptera; family Chrysopidae; genus Chrysoperla; species Chrysoperla carnea. Next base: position 17,741,794 of record NC_058339.1, read on the forward strand.
ACAACAATCTTCATGTAGTTGGCTCAATCACATATGGACTAAATATGTATAGATACGCGATCATCATAACTAAATTATCTATTTAAAGCAAACGCAAAGAAAGTTTCTTTTAATTCATCGGTTCGCTTTATTTACACGATTATATATTCCAAATCAGTATAATTTTATTTTCCATCAATAAAATAATGCATGACTTTAAACTAAAATCAATCTCTTTCATAGAAGCAATGCTTCAATGATTTTGTTTATTTAACTTTAGTAATTTTGTATCAATGAATTGATATTTTAAATTCAATCCCATTCTATATTGTAAATACAAATATATGGTTATGATGGGCTGGTGTAATGCATGGTATTTGCATGAAGGAGGTGCACTTAGCCTCTGTAATTGAGGAGCTGATAAATGAAATTATCAGCGGAGAGGTGGTTAAACACATATATGGTATCACAATGGGCTCTATTGCCTAAGTGTGTCCTTCGTGGACAGCCAATATAAGGTAACTTAACCTAACCTTCATCAAAACATTTAAAATATTGGCAACGAGGGAAAGCAGTCGCCTTTTCAGATCTGGGCATAACTAACAGAAGGGACTTATTATGAATAGATCTTGAACCAATTAGCAGGTATGAATACTTTATCAACATGCTGTATTCATGTGTTTATAATTCAATATTTTAAATATTAGAATATTTTTATATATCATATGTTGTTCTATATGACTTTCTATATTTTTCGAACCGTTATGGTATATACCTACATTATAATTTAATTGTTTTTTATTGTTCATATCATGTCATTTGATTGAAATATTCAGGTCTTTTTTATTATTTATATATACAATTTGAATTTGATTTAATTTTTATAAATCATTTTCGTTGATATCTAAATTTATCGTTTTTCTTAGTTTAATTGTCTACTAAATGTACACAAATTGAGTGATTTTCTAACGGATATAATATGAACGACATGCAATATTACGTTTACGAGAATAAATATAGCTACCAATCAATTCTATCAAAAAACATATATATAGTATGCTTGCTGAAACATTTGTTAAATCACCTTACTTACTCAGTAAAAATAAGACTTTTTACCCGACTGAGCAACGCAAAGCAGTGGAAATGTGTTTATCAGCTATATATGTGTGTTCGTATATGGCTCACTGGAGACCAAACGCGTTGACACATGTCTTTGGCAATGATGTCACTAGTCGAAATTTCCCTCTTTGTTTAATTATGTGTTTTAAACGTTAATATTTTGCATATTTCTAAAGGTTTTCAAAAACCAACTTCACTTTTCTATTCGTGAAGTGAGAATTCTTCATTTGAAGTGATAAAAAAAATTAATTCATTAATTCGTGTTAAAATGATTCAGAAGAGGTTGAAAAACAATGTTCGTAAAAAAATAGACGGTTTTCATGCGCTTACCTGTCTATAGATTTGGACAATTGAAACGCATGTGAGCCATCTTTGTAGTGATATTGAGACCAGTCCGTGACATCTGTTTCTGTACGTACAGGAATAATGGATATCGAACTGTTACCGTTTACAAACTACGACGTGTACTGTATCAGACATAGTCTACTAATATTTCGGACAGCGTGAATTTTTATTTTGACCTGAAAATAAAATAATATACAGGCTTTTTCATTGAAAAAAAATACAACTCGCACTTGAAACATAGCTAAAAACACTCCCCATTACATTACCTGTCAAACAAAACAAAAAATAAACAAAATCTATTCATCCATTTAAGAATTGCGATGCCACAGCGAAAGACAGACATATACACGTAGCGATCAAACTTATAACACCCCCTTTTTTAGTTCAGGGGTTAAAAATAAGTTGAAATTCAGTTTTTCATTTTTTATCATTATTTTAACATATTTTTATTCAAAGAGTAGCTAATGGGCTTTGAATAAACTGCTTTAATTTAGAATGGCTCACAGCCGAAAATACACTTATTAACTTGACCTCAATTTAACCTCAATATACTTACAGAGTGTTTCCACAATGAAGTCGTATGTTAACCTAAATCCTTGAACATACTGTACCGTTTTCCATTCCAATTTGAAGTAGATAATTGGAAATGACCGAATATTAGTGTTTTTTCTGACTGTATTTATATAAAACTAAATTCATATTTGATGAACATACAGAAAATAGATGGCATATTGGTATTGAGTATTTGCATTGAAAAAGCCTATTTGCAAAATTTAAATCAAATTTTTTTTCTATGATTTTTTTTTTTTTACGTGATTGTTTTTTTAATAGAAATTTCTACCATCAAACAAAAGCTGGCTATTTTTTATTTGAAACACAAATTACGGTCTGATAAAAGCATTTACCACCACAATTTGTTTTATTGCAAAAAAAATAGAATTTGCCAGTATTAGAACGTAATTTTTCTTTTATTTTTCGAAAATGAAACTGTAATTGCATTTTGGTACCACGTTGGTAATAGAAAGTATTTAGAGCATTTTCAAACTCAAATACTGTATATATTTTCATTGACAAAATACTGTGTGAAATTATATTAAGTGTTTGCAATAATTAATGGAAAAAAATTCCACAATATTTGCTTGTAGGTGTAGAGGTGTGGGCTAAATCGTACTGCCATTGAAATCACATCACTTCAAGATCTTCGCCATTTCTGCAATTCTATACTTCAGTGACCCGTTTTGACAAAAACAGCATTGAAATTCAATTTGTTAAAAGGTGTACGTGCGATTGAAAATAAATTATAACTAGATTGCATTGTTTTATAGACGTTTCATGAATAGCATAAGGGTAACTTAAGTAATTAAGAGTGGGGCAAAGAAGTTTCCGGTTTTTCCGATAAAAAAAACCATCAATTTACGAACCTAGGCCAGAAAGTTGTATGTCCAGGCATGTATGATAAAAAGACAAGCCTTTTCTTAAAAAAACTCTTTCTTCGGTTTGTAACCTTTCAAAATTGATTTAGTCAGACTTTTTAAGTTGAGAACCTTATGGAATCTTCAGATGAGAAATCCATTAATTAGTAATATTAATCATTTAATTATCATATTTATTATTAAATTAATTTTATTATTGTTTTTGTATATTTATTTGTATATTTAAAGTTATTAACAAACCATAAAAGTCGTTGTTTCTGGAGTCAAATGTGACCAAAAAGTACGTACTGTCGACTAAGGGATACAGAAAATTAAATTTCTGGATTTTTCTTAAATGATTTTTATTTATTTAAGATGGTAGAAAAATAATTTTACAGCGTTTTCGAAAAGGGCATTTTTATGTTGGTTTTAAATAAAACTATAATGAATAATAACAGGTGGGTAATAGGTGCATGATGATGACTATTATAAATATAGAAAAAGGGAAAGATTAATGAAACGAGATAGAAAATACCTATAATATATATGGTTGTTGAAGTTTGTTAGGGAAATGAAAAATAACGGACACCTATAGCGAGGAATGATCATGATGACTCTGTCTGTTTGTTCAACAATGCTTTTACTGTTTGGAAGCATAAAAGCAAGCAACAGTCTGTAAAAGACAGTGGTGGACTATAGCAAATAACGTAACATACATACATACATACATCCATACATGCACACACACATACATGGAGAAAAATACACGCATGTGTAACGTTGTTACTCTGCGACGTCGCTGTAGTGTATACGAGCTTTACTATAGTCTGATGGTACCAACCAAATATTCGTTATACGATTTCTCCGTTTAAAATCAATGTATCTTACATTACCTTCAGTCAGTATATATTTCGGTTTCAAAACATTCGGTATAACTGAAGTGTGACAAAATATACTCTCGTCCGTGTACGTTCTTATACGATAACGGTACCGCTTTAACGCGTGTTTTTGAACTTTTGTCAAACATGTTTAAACAACTTGTATTGTTGCGTTTGTATGTAAAAATAAATGATCATCAGCTGTTTGAAGTTTGTACAATTTAATTTTGCGTTTTTTGTAAATAATTCAATTAAATAACAATTTATAAAACATATAGGTTGTAGTGAAATTATGAAATTAAGTACTATCGAATTAAAACATTAAAAAATAAATAATTAAATAAACGTTACGATTAAAAAAAGGAATTGAAAAATTTAAAAGTTACTTGTGTGAATTTTTTGTGAACAAAGTTAGTGAGAAAAAAATTGATATTTAGTGTAAAACATTTTTTGTTTCGGATTTATTAAAGAATTGTTGACAATCTAAAACTTTAGAATACACTTCTAGTCCTAAAACATTATTATAATAATTATAACTATAGTTGTGAACTTTTTTGCTTAAAGCTTTTTAAAATTTATAAAAATAGGTAAGTTTTTTATCTAAATATATCTATAAAAGATTTTATTATTTTAATAACTTGAGAAAAGTTAGTGTATACAATAAAGATCTTTGATGATTATACTTTAAAAGCCACATAAAAGCTCTAGGTGTATTTATTAATCATATTCAATACATTTAAATGCAATTTAATTAAAGCTATTAGGCTTAATTTTGGTAAATTGTTTACCAATGTTAATATTATTCTCGATTATTTGATTAACGTTTTATATAAGAAGTCAAAATACAATGATACAAAAAATGATTTAGGCATTTGAATAAATGGAACATATCATTGTGATTTATTTCAGAGCTCTGAATAAATTTCATTGATACATTTCCATTGTTCACTAATGTTTTAGCCCTTCAAAATTTTAAATAAGCATCTGAAAGATAATAATTTTTTTAAATTAATATACCAAAAATCGCGGCTGTTTTCTAACTTAAAAGTTGGAAAAATTTCCGGTTAAATTTCCCTTCATAAATGCTAAAATTTGGTAAGAACTCGCATTCCTTTTATTAACTTTTACTCAACTAATTTTATTGTCTTTTCTTTGTTGGTGTATCTGTTATATTGTATTCAAAACTTCGAGTAGGTATCTAAAACATGACGAAAATTACCAATAACTTTTTCATTTAAAAAATACATTCTAGAAACAGCTCATATAATTTGCTGACAATGTAGCATTCTATAAGCGAAATAATTTTTAAAATCGGTTAAGTAGTGGATTAAATAATGACAGATTTACATACACTCCCTCCTCTTACCCGAGATAGGAGGGTGAAAGATACTTTACGCCCTATTCTGATTCTTACCAAATATATACACACACAAAAAATGCATTAAAATCAGCCGAGCCGTTTGGAGGAATGAACTACAAACATCGTGAGACTAGATTTTTATTAATTAGATTTAGTATCACATATAAATAAGTGAATCAAGGAGTTTTACCCAATACTGTCCTCCAAAAAAAATTTTTTTATGTTAGTTCAATCTTTCAGTACCAATGATTTAAAAAATAAACGATTTTGCTATAAATATCTACATGCAGTTACAGTATGATTATCAAGTACCCTGTAATCAGTACAATTCAATTGATTTAACTGATTTGAAAATTATCAAATTATGATTGGTTGTTATGGTGATAATTAATTAATTAAAAAAATTATAGTAGGTAGGTACACAAAAACAAAAAAGAATTTTTATGGAAAAAATTATAACAAACCCACCCAAAAAAAATTTAATTACACTTTTAAATTAATTACAATAATAATTAATTAGTAATGAGAAGATAATGAAATTATTACCCTTAATAATGATTTCAATTTAGTTACATACTCTTGCCTCGCTACTTTATAAAAACTAATAAAATAAAGAAATATCTACTGAAGTAGATAAAGAATAAGTTGGTTTTCTCGGGTTTATGTGTGTGCGTATTTTAGATTAGAATAAAAAAAATGAGATTTTTGCTGATTTAGTAAAAAATTTTTTTTTGTTATATATAACTTCTTTTAGTGAATATCCTCATTTAGGAAAAAGAACTACTGGTTTTGTATCAATAATGGCATTTTACCATTATTTCAAATTACCGTTGATCGTCAAATGGCCGTCTAGTAGGCCAACAGATTCGAGATTAAAATTCTATTTTTAAATACGCACTTTATCAGATCCAGATTTTGGCCCAAAAGGGTAAAGATTTTGACTATCAAATTGGGAGAATTTACATTTATTTTCGTACTTATCCTTTTCTACAAAAGCTTTAAAAAAATTACAATTTTTATTATATACTAGAGTGATACCCACCCGCTTCGCTGGATTTAAAAGTAAAGATTGATAAAGATTGCTCTCGCTTATCGCATATAACACTCGAAATAATGGTAAAAAGTGTTTTACAAAATACGTGTATGGTTTTCTTTTTTTTTTTTTTAAATGTATAATAGTCGTAAAGATTTATTGAGTATATCAGAAAAGATGGCCGTGAAATATTTTATATTGACTATTTTTACAGAAATCTGTAATTTATGGTTATGTAAAATTAAATTAATTTTTAAATTTTTATTTTATATTTTTATTAATGTATCATTGTTTATTATATCTCATGTGTTATTCTGAAGTTTGCCCTATATTGCTGTACAGTTTCATTACAAATCATTCGCTAGTTTTACCGTGAAAGCGTAACAAACAAACAAGCAAACAAACAAACATGCTTTGATATTCTTAAAAGAAATTTTTTTAAGCTTACTCGTCTCCTGCGTGGCGAATTTTTTTTTATATTACTTATGTTGTAAGACATAGTACATTGTAACACCAGCGTCGTTTATAAGGTCGTCGACTAACAATGATTACACTTTACGGGGGAGAAAGTTTTTTTGTACATAATTCAAACACAATTACATTCAAATGATATGATTTCACTTCTAACTTAAATTCTTAAGAAAATCACTCTCTTTTTTTTCATTTTTTGATAAAATTACTTTATACTTACAACTTTGTGTAACGACAGTAAATGCACATACTAAAAACTGGCAAAAAACAGTTTAACTACTTACGCTTGTGAGATAAGAAATCCTTTTTTTAAATCATTCAAAAAAGCACTCATTACCGCATTAATTTTCATTACCACACTCACTTTTTCATTACCACAATGATTTTCAACAAACCCAATTTGCTACATCACTGTCAAATCTAAACTAAAAAGTTACTATAGTAAATTTTTAATTGTTCTGTTTTTCTCAATAAGTCATGAAAAATTTTAAGTATATACCGTTTATTGTCATCTTTTTGAGACGTAGGTAAAGTTTTGTACAATATACGGGTGTAAATGCATTATTAACGTAGGTACTTCTGCGGTTACCTGATCTATGCTACAACTGCAAATTCTTCATGCGTACGTTAATTGTTACTCTTAACCCACTTGTATCGTAATACACCATCAAATTAGGTGAAATTTACTGGAGTTCTGGAACAAACAAAATTCGGAAAAATCAAAGATTTTACACGTATTTCCACATTTTTTTGCAATTTCCTCGAACACGCATTTTGGAGAAAAAAAAAGTCAATCGCAAATTTTTCATATCTTTCATATTTTTAACCTCCGAACTCAAAAATAGGGCTGTTATAAGTTTGACCGCTATGTGTGTGTGTCTGACTGTCTATCTGTCTGTGGCACCTAAGCTGCTGAACCGATTTTGATTTTTTTGGTTTTTTTTTTTAAGGTAATTTAATGAAGAGTTTTCTTATGTTTCAAGTGCGAGTTTAGAGACCCGTACCCAAAAAAACTAAAAATTTGTGATGATATCCAAAACGGATCAATTTGCCTCCAACTTATTAAGGCCTAACATTTTATAAATCGATATTTACCGTTCTTGTTGTTCTTTATTGAATATCTAAGGAAAAATTGATGTTTTTGCTTTGAACATCCATAATTTATAGTAAGAAAGGAATAATAAGGCAAAAAAAGGAATCGTATTTTGTATTTATTTTTGATACGAAAGCGTGATATAATCCACTAAGAAAATTTATTTATTTCAATTTACAATTTCTATATATCTACTTTCCATGTAATTAATTCTACAAAGGAAATAATTTTGTATATAATTTCATTTTCATAAATGCTTTTGAAATAATTTAACGAACCAATAGAATTATAATTTTTATAATTTCGTAATAAAAATGTGTATATTTGTTTAAAAAAAAATATGCGTGAACAGACTTCCAAATATCAAATTACATATTCAAACATTAAAAAACTGTTATAAATTATGAAAAAAAAAAACTTTTTGGAAAAACAAACTTCCCATATTTATTCAATACCATTTAAAAAAAGAATAATATTAATAATTAATTAAATACAATTCAAAAATATAATTAAATAAGTGGCGATGTGTACTCTGACATAAAAGATTCGGTAGGTAGACATATCGAGTTCATAGCTATAAGCAAGTGATAACAAACAATTGACTGAAGTAATTGTTGAAATACCATATATAAACAGTGTTCAATACGCAATCGTTTATTTTTTTACGTCATGTAAAGAAAGATAGCCACTCTTACAAACAAAGTAATAAATTATCTTTCTTCTCACTTCCTCAGGACATATAAGTATATGTATGCTACAGCATATAAACACATACATAACATATGTACATGTGTATTGATAAATGGTCTAACCTAAAATTTAGCAGAGGTTCATTTTTCTACATAATTTGCATAGCTTATGTTCAAAGTCGAAAAATAGAAAGCTTATCTTAAAAGTCGTAAAATAGAATCGTAAATTTTAATTGACCTGAGCTACGGTCTTTCAAAATTATCAAGCAAGATTTTGTCATCGGTTGCTTGGTTTATTAGAATGGAAATCATAAATTTAAATAGCCGATAAAATAGCGGACGAAGCGCATGAAACAGGAGTAATGACAGGAAAATCTACAAAAGACGATGTTCTCAATCTTATAAAACAGAAACTGGAAGAAAAGCACAACAATGACTGGAAAAACATCACCAACAACAAGCTAAGGAAAATAAAAAGTGATGCAAACCTATGGAAAACCTCAACCCAACTCGCCCGACAAGACCAAGTGATACTAACGCGACTAAGACTTGGACATACAAAACTCACACATCAACACCTGATCAAAAAAGAGCCAATTCCAATATGCCCAATCTGCAACGAACCTGTCACCACAGAACACATCTTTTTAACCTGTAAAAACTTCAATAACCAACGAACTAAAAATAACATAATAGGCCACATCAAAAACATCCTTTCCGATAATACCGAAAACATTAAGAAAGTGCTCAACTTCATTCAAGACTAAGGGCTCACAAATCAAATATAACCAATATGTATTAATGCAATTACTCTATTTTATTAAGTTTACTGTATAAATAACATTATCTGTTGAAAATACGGTATAATAAATATATTTAAAAAAAAAAAAAAATTTAAATAAATGAAAAAGTTGGCGTAAATTTATTGAAATTAATCCTAGCCAATTAAAAATTTTTGTAGGTTTACCTTTCTCAATAGATACGCCTACAGAAAATTTTGAGTAAATAAAAATGCATATCATATATTTAAATTTTAACCTTTCACACGATTTTAATTTTCGATATTTGCTGAATAGCTTTGTATTTAATTTTTTTTTTGTAATATAGAGAAATCCATTGGTTATATTGAAAACCATAATGAATTATTAAATAATTATTTTATACTGATTGAATTGTTTAAATATTCTGCATGTTTGAGTAGTATACTTGAGCTATTTGGGTAGTAATGCTTGAGCTATTAATTAATGGATACTTAGCTACATTCAGCTATCAGTTTTTGAGTATTTACTTACAACCAAACTATTATTAAGCTCTTGAATAAAATCAAGAACTTTTGTCAAAAAGAGTAAGTCTAGGTGGAATTCGTCAGCTGCAAATTAATATTTTAGTACGCTTTTTCTATTTTTAATCGACTTCAAATAAGGTGGAAGTTCTATGTTCGTTTGTTTATATTTTTATTATATGCGTTAACCGATTTCTCCGCCAATTTTGAAATATTTGTTGTTTGAAGGGTATACTTTCAAGTTGCTTTGGATTATCATGTTGACAGATACTAATACACAAAGACGAACAAACGATTATGGCCTAATTATCCATGGCCTAATTACTTTATTTAGTTTAAAAACTTGTAGACAAAAGTTTAAAATACTCTTAAAATATAACATATATGTAAATATATGCATGATATAACAATTTGACATTTGTCTACTGATCCTAAAAAAAATGTTTCATATTAAAAAATTTATGATGAGTTCCATCGTTTTTCTTGTAATAAAATAATCAGATACTGTCAAACTTTTTACTTTATAGAATCCGGATGAACTAGTAGCAGACAAAATATAAAAGAAAATGATAGACAGATAGACACTAAGCCAAGTATAGTAAAGTGTAGTATATATATTGTATTTTATTTATATCATCTGTACAATAATATTATATAATATACAATTTTTTAACAATTCTACAAATTAAATTAAAAACTTTTTCGTATAGAAAAGAAATATTATGTAATATAACATTCTTTTTAATTCCTTCATCTTTTACAAATTAATTTTTACTGTTAAAAATTTTTATAACATTCCGATAGAATAATAATTGTATTCGCCTGGAAAATTTAAATTAAATGTTTTATGATAGTTTTTATTTAAGGACGTTCATGCGTGTACCTGTTTTGCTATGTGCGTTCATAGGGAAACAGTATGTAAATTTTAAAGAATTTTAAATTAGTAGAAAATAGAAATTTTTTTTTGAAATTCTATAAAAAGTTTAAATAATAGTTAACTGGTAAAAGTTTCAAGTATGGTTATCGATATAATTTTTGAAAAATATCGAT